>NC_055702.1:1250000-1402500 GCF_017639745.1 Melanotaenia boesemani
TTCAGGCTGCGCAGTGAAGGATTATGGAACCTGAACGTTCGAGGACGTGGTTGACGAGGAGCCGATGGGCCTGTTGCGAAGTGTTGGGGCGGTGGGCAGCGCCAACCAGAGGCTGTCGGAGGCAGTGCAAGCGGTGAAGAGGGACGGCCACACCACGGTGATGCTGGGAGGAGACCACAGGTTAGACTCACTGGAAGTCATGTTTTATTTTATTTAACCTTATAAAACCTGTTAATAAAATACATTGTTAGGGATTTTAAGAAAAAATGAAAAACAGTCAAACTTTGTGATTAATCAGGAGAAAAAGTAAAATATTCTAACAATTTAAAATGAATCCAACGTGTCTGAAAGTCCTTTAAATAATCTGCTGCTGCCAGTTACCTTCAGAAATCCTTTAATAAGCTGAATCTGCTCCACCTGAGCGCAGTCACATGACTTCAGCAAATACACACCTGCTCTGAAACACCACAAAGACCAAGAAGCTGTCCAACAGAAGATTAGAAGATCCAGCAGAGCTCCATCATCACCAGGAGGACAGGACATGAACCAGAACTCAGACCGGACAACATAGAGGACCAAAGGTCGCCCTGACGGAGCGGGAAGCTGCCCAGCAGACGTGGCTGGATCTGTCCACTATGAGATGGACACTTCAGAGCTTTTGAAGACCCCCCAAACATCTGGACGAAGGCCAGGAGGAGCTTTTAAAACCCTTTGATGCGTGACATGAGTTTCCATGTTCTACATCTTTACCATAAATAAAGTGCATTTCTCAGGATTCCAGGTGTTGTTCAGTCATCACAACGCCTGGATCAAAGGCTGAAATGTTTACCATCATCAGCCGGTGATTTAGAAACAGATCAATGGCACCGTTTGATCCAGAAGAAGAAATACCTGAACGTTTCCATACAAACAGAGCAGGAATATTTCTCGGTCTGAACAAAGCGTTTGATCCTGCCAATCGTGATATACTGATTACAGAAATTGAGAAGTGTGGCTCAGCGTGTTCTTCTGGTTAAAGAGTTACTGATTTAACATGAAACAACATGTAAAATCCAGACTGAAGAAAATCCCATGTGGATCAGTTTTAGGTGCATAAATGATTATTTTATACTAATGACATTTGCAAAGTATCAAATGTATTAAAGTCTGTGTTGTTTGCAAGTCATGAGGTCCATTTATGCTCAACGTTAAAGATACGGAGCGTTTCGTCCATCTCCTGCGTTGTTTGCGTGCGTAATTTGGTCGTTTTCCAGTGGATCCACACCCTGACAGAGCAGCGTGTTTAATGGCCTCTCAGGCCAACTCCGTTTACTGCAACGTCTTCTTTTAATCAACATCGTCATGATCTCCACCGTCGCCATGTTTGAGATTGTCTGAAACTGATGTCAGAACTCTCTGTACTACCTAGTAACCATGACAACGTAAGTGACGCGTGGAAGTATGATGGCAGTGGACATATTTACGTAAAGGGATCAGAAACGGACCCGGACGTGGACCAAACTCCTTCCCAGACCTGCGTTGTGGCTGGGACTGTAAAGATGACGTAATGTTTTTCGTTCCAGCCTGGCCATCGGCTCCATCCACGGTCACTCGCAGGTGGTGGGCCAGCTGAGCGTCGTCTGGGTGGACGCCCATGCCGACATCAACACGCCGCTGACCTCGTACACGGGAAACTTGCACGGACAGCCCCATGTCCTACCCTCCTCCACGAGCTAAGGTCGAAGGTGAGCTCCGCCTCTGGTCTTCATCAGTCTCTCAGAAACACAGACTCATCTTCATCCTCATCTTCACCAGATTCCCGACTTACCGAACTTCTCCTGGATGAAGCCGTGCGTGTCGGCCAGAGATCTGGTCTACATCGGCCTGAGAGACGTGGATCCAGCAGAGCAGTGAGTCCAGCTGGAGGAGGGCGGTGAGGATCAGAGATCAGGACCGAGTCCTTGTCTTCCTCACTTCACATGTGTTGGTTTTTCTCCTTCAGCTTCATCCTGAGGCAGCTGGGTGTGAAGGTCTTCTCCATGTCGGAGGTGGACCAGTTTGGAGTCGCCAGGGTCATGGAGGAGACATGTGACTACCTGAGTGCCAGGTAAGCCTCACCTGTTCACCTACAGCCGTCATGTTAATGAAACTGTCCAGTTCTGATTTGTATGGTTTTTGTCTCTGAAAGAGGGAAGAGACCGATCCACCTGAGCTACGACATCGACGCCATCGACCCCTCTGTTACCCCAGCAACTGGAACACCTGTAGTTGGAGGTCTCACCTACAGAGAGGGTCTCTACATCACTGAACACCTCTGTCGGACAGGTGAGGCTCAGCTTTACGGCCTCCTACAGGTAGAGGCGGGATCTAAAGGCCTAATGTTTGATATGGCAATGTCTTCGCTCCTAAGGGACATTTTTGTAGTTTTGCTATTTGTTCGTTTACCATTTTTCTACTGAGTTATGCTCTTTTGCACAGCTGCACTTGTCACATTACTGTTGAGCAAAGAAAGACAAGCACCAGGTTGAAGAGCTGAGCTTCTGCTTTTCCTTCAACAACCCAGCAAACTTCACGTCAGGAAGAACGTTTTACTTCTGACCTTTGTGAGACCAGAAGTGTTCCTCAGGGCTCATACCTGGGACCACTCCTATTCATATCAATAGTTTTGATGACAATATTTTGACTGTAAAAGTAGTTTTTTATGCTGATGATACCTGGATTTACTGCTCTGCACCGACACTTGAGCAGGGCTGGAACTTGTTTTCAGTTCAGTTCACTCAGTAGTTTAAATACCAACAAAACTCAACTCACCAAGTTCTCAAAGTGAACATCTAACTCACTCAAGCTTTTGTCCGATACCACTTTCCAGGAGCTTCTTAGAATTGTAAAAATTGCTTTTCATCTTTACACAACCTACCCAGCAACAAGTAAAACACCTGAAGCTGAAATCAATTTTTAACTTCATAATCGAGTTATGTAATTTGTTTAAGAAAAAAAGAGTCTTTGCTGGATTATAATGATTATCTGGTTACACTCTGTCCATGTTATCAGGTCCACCTTCTAGTACTGGGTTGGACCCCCTTTTTACTTTACAATAATAACTCTGGTAAACGAAACACCACCTGCTCGTTCCTCAGGTCAGCTGTCAGCGGTTGATCTGGTGGAGGTGAATCCTCTGAGAGGACAGACTGAAGATGGCGTCCAGTCCACAGTCAACACGGCCATTGACGTGCTGCTTGGATGTTTCGGTCGTCTACGTGAAGGAAACCACCCGCCGGATTACCGGCTGCCTGAGCCGTAACGAGGACGCTGGGATGTCCCACTTCACACCTTAAACCAAAAACAGCTGAATGGTCTTCCTGCAAATTATGTCATGAATGTTGATTAATTTGTTATAACTATTTAATTATTAAATATTTAAATTTCAGTAGAATAAAAAGTCCAATTTTATGCCGTTGCTGCTGCTCAGTGACCGAACTGTCCATCAATGGTTAGATCCCTTCAGTCCCATCAACACTGAAGCTATCCAATGATTCAGCTGTTACAGGGATATGAAAAAAAGGGTCATTTCACTGGTTTTCTGGGCAAAGAACCAGTTGAGACCTGATTGGATTGAGTCTCACTTTAGTTGTTCTGCAGAGGACTGAGAGTCGATAAACTCACATCAGGTCCCGATTCACATTTTCATCAAGTTTTTACAAACCAGAAACTGTAAAGACTCCAGGCTGTGGGACGTTCTGAGAACAGACTCGGTCTATTCATTGGTTTTAACTGAACTTGGCTAAAATCAGTAGACAGAATCTGAAATTCTTCATTTTCATTTCATGTGACTTTTACAGACTCGCCTACTTCCAGTCAACAAAGGGGAAGTCAACCAAAGACAAAATAACTGATGTTGTCTGAGTATACTCTAGTTTAAATAAGAGCTCAGCTCCAGATTCCTTAAAAAGTTCACCTATGTGACATCAAAGATCCGACCCGTCTACTTTATCCAGGAAAGATGAAAGCTTTGAATCACAGAAATACCTCACTTCAGTTCCTAACTATATAAAAACATCTTTCAGTCTTTTATGGAATTAACTTCAGTCATGAGAGGACTTTTGTCAGGTCCTGAAACATTTTTGTCATTTACAAGGTCTCACGGTAGGTATGTACGGTGTGTCATTGTGGACATGTACGGTGTGTCATGGTGGACATGTACGGTGTGTACGGTGTGTCATGGTGGACATGTACAGTGTGTCATGGTGGACATGTACGGTGTGCCATGGTGGACATGTACGGTGTGCCATGGTAATGGAACAAAAGGACGAAACAGTCAAGGGAAGAGCTCTGGAAAGTCCTTTAAGGATCCTGGAGAACTATACCTGGAAAGTCCTTCATGGATCCTGGAGAACTATTCCTGGAAAGTCCTTCATGGATCCTGAAGAACTATTCTTGGAAAGTCCTTCATGGATCCATGGAGAACTATTCCTGGAAAGTCCTTTAAGGATCCTGGAGAACTATACCTGGAAAGTCCTTCATGGATACTGGAGAAACTATACCTGGAAAGTCCTTCATGGATCCTGGAGAACATATTCCTGGAAAATCCTTCATGGATCCTGAAGAACTATTCCTGGAAAGTCCTTCATGGATCCCTGGAGAACTATTCCTGGAAAGTCCTTCATGGATCCTGTAGAACTATTCCTGGAAAGTCCTTCATGGATCCTGGAGAACTATTCTTGAAGAATGTTTTGGGAATGTGTTGTTCCGCCTCTATGGTGTGTTAGCCTGTACATGTAAATCTGAATAAGCTGTTTGAAACAAATTCACTTTAGGCTCCTCAGGACTGGACCCGACTGGTTCTGACTCAGATACTGGATTTAGATTTATGCTGGGACACGTTTCAGTAAATCACTGCGGATGTTTCATGTTTTCGTCATTGTAAAAGAAGACTTGACGTTTATACATAGCTGTAAATGTCAAAAAACAGCTCATAATTGTACAGAGATAATTAAATGAAACGTACCCGTCCTGAAGGTGGAGCTCCAGCGTCGTCGATCCGTTTCATGTTTTTACCACAAAGAGAGGACTATACCATACCAACTGTCCGTCATAGCAGCATTTATTTATTTATTCTGATCAGTAATATATTTCACATCAGAAAACATCTTTACACTCTTCACAAACACAATGCGTCACTCAAGACAGGAGAGGAAGTTTCTCAGTGATCTGGGAGTGATGGAGGGCCACAGCAGATTGAATCGCTCTAAGGTCTAAAATAAACTTGCTGTTAGTTACGCGTACATGTGATCCACATTTACGAGGTGCAGTACAGGAGTGACCACTAGGGGCAGTGTAGGGACGGAAACTCAGAAGGTCGACATTAAATATGTCAGTTTTGAAGAGAAGTTTTTTGACAAAGTACAAAATGACCTGCATCATCATGAAGCATCACAGAGGCCACGGTTACATGGGGTTTTAATTCGGAATTAAATGTTCAGAATTAAAGTATTCTCCTCGCGTTTACATGGAAATAGTAATTCCAAATTGAGGTTTACATGGAAAACATGGCCTTTATTCCATTCTGCTTAAGATCCAGGGGTTGGGAAGGGTTCTGATTGGACAGGGTGGAGCGGGGAAGGGTTTTCTGATTGGGCAGGGGGGAGGTTTCTGATGCGGGGAAGGGTTCTGATTGGACAGGGTGGAGCGGGGAAGGGTTCTGATTGCACAGGGTGGAGCGGGGAAGGGTTCTGATTGGACAGGGTGGAGCGGGGAAGGGTTTCTGATTGCACAGGGTGGAGCGGGGAAAGGTTCCTGATTGGACAGGGTGGAGCGGGGAAGGGTTTGATTGCACAGGGTGGAGCGGGGAAGGGTTCCGATTGGACAGGGTGGAGTGGAAGAAAAAACTCCAGTTCCTGCTTCTTTTCCTTTCATTCACCATACTAAGAAACCATTTTTGCTCTGATTTTGATTCTAGTGTTGAAGCAGCAGCGCGACACCAGCATCCTTCTACACGTCTTCAGGCTGCTGCGAAAGTTCTAATGAACAAACATTTCGTGGGAACTTGGAGTGTTTTTTAGCTGTGGATGGACACAGCCAGGCAGTCTGCTCTGATTGGTCAGCTTCAGTGGAGTGATCAAGCTCGCCCACCCCACCTAACATCAGCTGGGCTTACATTCAGATTTCAAGCAAAGCGTTGATTGGACGTGTAATTAATGTGCGATCCAGGACTCGTAGTGACATCAGCAAACGTAAAAAAGAGAGAAAAAGATGGAAAAAGAAACTTTTTAAACAAACGATAATAATTTTATCCGTGTTAAATGGTGATAAAACCAAAAATATAATTTTACCTATTTCTGATGAGCAAACAGCAAAAAAAAAAAAAACGCTGATACCTTTTTCTGAATTTCAGTCTTGTTTACATATTATTATATTATTAGTTGAAAGATCACATTTTTAAGGGATTTCTTTCATGCTAGGCCAATTTAACCAACCAACGGCATAATAACTTATTACATTACTGGCTCAAATATTTTATTGCATAATTGCCAATTTTATTACTGTTGCGGGCTTTATTAGATTAAAAATGTCCAAAGCTATCATGTTATGGTTGGTTTACAGACGACCTGTGAACTTTACAAACTTGTTCTGTGAAGTCCGAATGGTTGCTGCTGGGTTACGTAGAGAAAATAATTTGGCGGAATAAATGTGTTAAAAGGCATGTCCTGGTTTTCCTGATGGAGATGCAGGCGGCGTTATGAACTGAATGCTGTCTGGAAGGAGAAGTAATCTGATCAGATTCAGGTTTAAACTGGACGTCATGAATAACTCAGACACTGGTTTAAATCTGATTTCACCTGGAAGGAGTGACAGATTTCCAGCTCAGATGAATAAAAACCAACCCGACAGAAAACTGATTTGACCTTTTTTCCGTGGCTGATCTGGTAACGGACTCAGCTGACAGATTTTCATTTCATTTAAAAATCTGAGTGGACGAATGATGGATGCAGGAAAACGGGTGTTAAAATATGCTCGCTGATCATTTTTCTGCTTGAAATGGAACAGTATTATAAACCTTTAAATGATCCAACGCTTGGAGGCAACTACATGAATCTAAACCCGAGTGACCCGAGGTCACTCTCCTGGAGCTGGAAGGACAGCAGAGAGGCGGGGGTGGAGAGGAGGTCAGGCGGCGTGTCCTGTTCAAATGTCAGTGTTTACTCTGTTGTTTGTCCTGCCAGAGTGAACGACCTCTGGGCTGAAATAGACCCGACACACACTCGCTGCATTGGTGGAAACCGGGGGTGTGATTGGTCATGAAGTTTGGAAGGTGGGCGAGTCAACATGGACAGAGTTTCATCTGCTCACATGAAGCAGACTGAAACACAGAGCTTTGTCTTCCTTTTTTGTTTCATCTGAAAACTACTAAAGATGCTTCTGCTCAAACTCTCATATATTAGATTATACAACAAAACAAAGCAAGCGAACGCAGTCCGGAGCAAAATGCTAAAAATGGAAGTAATTCCACATTCTTCAAAGGTCAACGTCAAAATAAATACGTTTGAACTTGATTTTAAACCGTTTCTGTTCGAGTATGAAAAAAATTAATTTCTGAGTCTGTCATGGGTGGAGCATAGTGGGCGGGGCCTGATGAGGTCCCTGTACCTGACCAATTACAACAGCCTGAGCTTATATGAGGAACCAGCCTCCGCCGTCTGTTTCAATGGACAAACGCTAAATGTTTGCATTGCTGTGGTTGCCATGGTAACAATCCATGGATGGAGGAGTGAAAGCTGTAAACAGAAGGCACCACGGTCAGAGCATCGTTCAGGCGGGATTCTCCCAACAGGAAATGGTTTGTTTCGTGTCTGACGATGAGAACAGAGAAGGTTGTCAACTCGACGCTCTCCGATGGCTCATCAGCACTGTTCGGATCGTTACGGAGATTTACTGTAAAATAATGGGAAAAATCTAACTGTGGAGACGCAGTTAAGACAGAAAATTATACTTTTTTAATCAGAACTTTTTCTTTTACCCTTAAACAAAATGTACAAGAAAAAACCCTTTGATAAAAACCTGCGTAGATGTACAATATATTAATTCATTCATCCTTTTCTGTAGCATATTTAATCCAAATCAGAGTCACGGGGTGGAGGTGAGAGCCAACCCTATCCCAGCAATTAGAGCGGCTAGGTACACCTGGACAGGTCGCCAGTCCATCACAGGGCCATGCAATACTTTACTGTGTGATATGTCAAAATTACTATAGTACCAAAGGTGTCCAGCAGGGGGCAGAAAAACGAGCATCAGATTGTAAACGTCGGGGTTTGGAGCAATGTTTTCTATCGCAGGGTGATGAACCAGGTCTCAGAAACCTGTATCAAATATTAGGGCTGCAACTAATGACTATTCTGATGGTCGATTAGTCACCGACTATTAAAAACGACTAGTCGACCAAATCGGATATGTATCTCATGATTATTATAAATGGATCTTATTTCACTTTCAGCTTTGAAATTTACATAAGGTTGTTAAGTCTGACTGTTCCTTCTCTTTAAATGTTTTGAGCATTGCAGACGTACTTCCACGGTACGCAAGGTCCGCTTTACAAATCTTACATGTATTTAATTTATTGTTAGTTTAACGTTAAGTTATCCCAGACTTTTAAAACGTTCTCCGCCGCCGTTTTCTTTCCTAGTCCACAACCACATTTTTCCCCTGGCGGACTTCACTGCGCATGTGCAACTCTCTGCAGAGATTAAAAAGAAGACGATGTCTCACTCTGTATTATTTTCCCCGCATTTGTGCAACTCTCCGCAGAGATAGAATTAGAAGACGATGTCTCACTTGGTAGTTTTTTTTTGTCGACGTCTAAATTCGTTGTCGACTATTTTTATTGTCGACTATTGTCGACAACGTCCGACTAATCGTTGCAGCCCTATCAAATATGATTCCCAGGACATCGCTGGATATAAGCAACTCTGTTGAAACAACAAAATCAACAAGAAAAAATATTTTCTGAGTAAAATTTGTGTTTCCGTCAAATGTAGTGGCTTTAAAATAGTTGGTTACAGAAAGTTCACACTACGGCCACAAAAGAAAAGTTCTGTTCAACAACAAAGAAACGGGGATGGGTGTGAGACCGGTTTATGATATCGACTCCTCAACGAAGGGAAAACATGGAGACAGATGGAGCAGAAATGAAGCCGAGAGTTGGTTGGTGGTTTCTCTAAGATGCAGGGCAACGCTGGTTTCCTACAGAAAGTTTGGGGGTGGACAAGATCTGAGACAGTTGCTATCTCCGACCTGACCACTAGATGGCAGCGCCTGCTAAACGCTGTTACTTTAAACTATTTTTATCTTATTTCTTTTCTATGTGGGCCCAAAGTGCCGCCTCGAAGATGCTAACGCCTTCTGATATATTCAAATATCTGCTTTAATTCAGTGTGGGATGAAAGACGTCCGAATTGCTTGTATAAACATGTTTCTGAAGTTCATAACAAAGATTAGAACCTTAAAAGATTTTCTGTTGTTGATTGTTGATGCGACAGCTTGAACCAACATCTGTTTCCCAACACTGTTTAACCTTGTAGGCCAAAACACCTGATGTCCTACTTGGACATGAACGCATCACGATGCTCTGACGACTGTAAAGTGGCAACAAGGGCTAAAGCAACCTGACACAGACTTTTAAACACGATGATCGGACACAAACACACCCAGACCAGGTAAAAACAAACATCCACACTCATCAGCTGTCAGGAAGCAGAGGAGGAGGAGGAAGACATCAGAGATGAAGGAGTGTCAGGCGTCAGTGGGTCCCGTGGAGGATGCAGCGCCTCCTGAACTCCTGCCCTCGTTCATGGATCCATTGTTGGAAACGGCAGGAGGAGCAGAGGATCAGGTTTAAATAAAGTTGATTCAAAGACGCTCAGACCTTCCCAGATCAGCAGATTCAGGAGGATGAAGATCAAGTTTATGCTGAATCCTGGTCCTAACAGTTCAGGTTATGTTGCATCCAGTCCCACAAATCCCAGCAGGTTTAACCAAGAGGAGGAGGAGACGAGGAGGAGATGAGGAGGAGAGGAGGAGAGGAGGACGGTACAAACCCAACCAGGTAAAACTGGAGGTTCTGGTCACATGAGTACAGTTGTACTGGGGATGGTGCTCTGGACCAGCGCTGTCCTAACCCCACCAGTTGTACTGGGGAAACTAAAACACTGGGAATTTCATTTTAATAGCAGTTAAGCTGACAAAAGAGAAAAAACTAAATAAAATGTATAAATAAAATAAAGATATGAAATAAGACCAAATAAGACACTAAAAAAATAAAAAGGAAAAAAGGTACAAATGACTATTAAAAATTGAATAAACTGGTCAATCTAATAAAAAGTTTATTAAAAGGTGAAGATTATTAATGTAAAATACCAATTACAAATGCTAAAATTGATCTCCAATTAAAAGTTTTACTAAAAAGGTTTACCCTTAAAAACAGCAGCTGCCCAGAGATCTGGAATATTCCTGAGATGAAAGAGCCCGTCGTAAACAATGGATTTGGTTACGCTACGGCTACGATTCGTTAGCCAAGCATCTCCAGGGTTCACTGCTGCTCTGCCGTTTATCAGGGATCCTTCTATTGCTCCATCCACATCAGCTATGACACTTTCAGGTGGTGCCTCCTCATCCTCGCTAGCTGGTTCCTCATCTTAGATGATTTTACCCTCAGACCAGTCCCAACCTTCTGACCTGGCCTCCTGGCTCCCCTTACCGTAGCATTGACGAGTTGTATATCCTCCATCTCTAGCTGGTTCTTTCATACTGTTTTTTTATATTGAAATACTTATAATATGTTTGGGTTCAAGCTGTTAAGTTACCAAGCTGTCAGGAAGATTATAATTAGCCAACATGTCCACTATTTGCTGCGTGCACACCGATCAGCACGCAGCACCGATCAGCTGTGTAACTGAGTGGATTCATGTAGTGTCTTACAGTGCCATCTAGTGGTGATTTGAGGGCGCATTCTTATTTACAAACTGTTCCTGGTGGCAGAATGGAGCTTATTTAGATGACTGCAGGGTAGCAGCACGTTCCACCAGCTACCAGACGTGCACCATTCTTTACACCGCTCCCCTGGGGTACTAGAGCAGCAGCCTGTCAACAGTGTCTTCTTCATGGGTCTGTTTGCTGCCTGTTTGGTGCTCTAGTGGCCCATTTCTGCCCATAGTGGCCTGGTGCCCTCAGCACCCGACCCAAAACGTGTTTGGACCGGGAAAACCTCCAGACCTAATAACACATCCTCCTTCTTTGTCTGTCCTCCTCTTTGGTGGAGGACATCTTCCTTCACCGTCCTTTCTTTCTTGTAACAAGCCTCGTTTACACCATCCAACCTTTTCTATTTTTCCTTCTACATGTCACTTCCTGTACATTCCTCTCCTCATTCACTGCCGGCCATCTGGCCGTCTGGCTGGCTGGATGGATGGATGGGTGGATGGGTGGATGGATGATGGATGGATGATGGGTGGATGGATGGATGATGGGTGGATGGATGGATGGATGATGGATGGATGGCTGGATGATGGATGGATGGATGGGTGGGATATATGAATGGATGATGGGTGGTATGGATGGATTGGGTGGATCTATGTAATGGTGATGGGTGGATGGATGGATGGGTGGATGGATGGGTGGATATATGAATGGATGATGGGTGGATGGATGCATGGATGGATGGATGGGTGGATGGATGATGGGTGGATGGATGATGGATGGATGGATGGGTGGATATATGAATGGATGATGGGTGGATGGATGGGTGGATGGATGATGGGTGGATGGATGGGTGGATATATGAATGGATGATGGGTGGATGGATGGATGGATGGATGGGTTGGATGGATGGGTGGATATATGAATGGATGATGGGTGGATGGATGGATGGATGGATGATGGATGGATGATGGGTGGATGGATGGATGATGGGTGGATGGATGGGTGGATGGATGCATGGATGGATGATGGATGGGTGGATGGGTGGATGATGGGTGGATGGATGGGTGGATATATGAATGGATGATGGGTGGATGGATATATGGATGGATGGATGGGTGGATGGATGGATGGATGATGGATGGGTGGGTGGATGGATAGATGGATGGGTGGATATATGAATGGATGATGGGTGGATGGATGGATGGATGGATGGGTGGATGGATGGATGGATGGATGGATATATGGATGGATGGATGGATGGGTGGATATATGGATGGATGGATGGGTGGATGATGGATGGATGATGGATGGGTGGGTGGATGCTTGTTGATGTTGTGTGATGAACTCACCCCACTTGTTTCCCAGCAGCACTGGACAGGCAGCGTGTCGGGTCCGATAGTCTCCTTCTCCATCGGGATACAGATTGTACCAGAACACCGCCGTCCCCTGGAGATCACATGACTCATTAACCTCCACTTCCTGCGACGGGAGGTATTTTTAACTTTCATTCAGATTTTTAACTCATTTTATAACCCATTTTTTAATTCCTTTGGTCGAAGTCAGTTTCCTTGTTCTGGAAATTCAGTTTTTAAAATATTTTTAATGAATTAATTTGCTAGCTTCAATTAGGGGAGGACCTCGCGTGTCTGTAAAAAATCATCATTTAAAAATATACCTAACTTAAATCTGTAAAGATAAGAAACAAATCTTCAATTAAAAAAGAAGAACAGAGTTATCACAATAGATCAAAACACAATAAAAAAGTAAAATAATTCAGAGTTTTTCTTGTCTCGTATTAAACTGACTGCTGTGTTGTATCAGGACCAGCCTTCCTCAGGAACTTTGGAGCGTTAGCGTGACGCACACTTTTTTGGGCTGAACTGCAGCACCGATGCGGTGAAGACGGTGGCGCCGCCGGCCTGGACGTCGCTCATCTGCAGCAGGGAAAGACGTGAGTCAGTCTGCAGCATCACCACCAAACAGTAACAACAAGCGGAGACATGACTGACGCTAGAGCAGCCACGTGGCGATCCGGTTCCCGGTGCCCACTCCTCAAATGCATCAGCTCGTCTTTCTGACAACAAACACACAGGAAAACAGGACGTTCAGACTGGTTTCCAACACGAGGTTTAGGCCCTCTGACAGGACGACGACGACTCCTGCCTCCTCAGAGTTCATGTCTGTTAAAAGCATCTGTCCTTCTGTCCAATCAGATTCATCCAACAGGTTAACGCATGGGTCACCACATCCTTTATAACATGGACCGTTAAGTAAAGTAAAACGTCGAGGTGAGAAAGGACACCTAGAATCTTTCCCTAAGAGTTCTCTAATTCTAAACATGTCATTTGAAGTTATTTCCCGGGTTGAAATTACAGCCCACTCTGCTTCATATTAACTTACCGCCATGTTGGCCCCAACAGACCTAAACCTACGCCGGAGTTCGGTACTTTAAGCCCTGCACTGTTTAAAATTCAACAGGATGTAGAAGCTTTAATAAGAAGGAGGATCCAGGAAGTGGTCACTGACGTCGCTCAGAGGTCAGAGGAGTACGGGAACGTGGTTTCAGGGCCAATGAAAAGGAAGGAAAATGTTATTTACCCGACCGAAGTCGAAGTGAGGTTCATACTGTCCTCCGACGCCGTAGTTCGCCACCTGCAGGAGGAAAATCAACATTTACTGATGGAAAACAGCAGCAGCCGCTTCATCTGGACGAACAGCGTTCATGGTGTACGTCGGCCTGCTTCACAGGTTTCAGTAGTTAAGTACAAAGAATTTTACTTTTGTTTTCATGATTTAACAAGAACTCTGAACTATTTTCTCTCTGTTATTACTGGACGACAGAGACTGGATGTTCTCCCTCATCTTGTGTTTCAGACTACAGGCGTTAGGTAAGACAAGGACGGGACACTTGAACGCAACACTAAAACTTTACCTTCCAGACTAACAGAAACGTATAAAAGTGATAAAAACCAGGCTCTCATGGACAGCTGGCGGATTGATCTTCCATCCAGATCAGGGCCGGTCATTACCTGCAGGTCCTCTGCTGTGGCTGACGTCCAGGCCGGTGATTGTCCTCGATCCTCTGGTTGATCTCGTCCACCACCGGATGTTCGTGGGATCCGAGCCAGGCGCTGAGGACAGAAGACGCCCAGTTACTGCTGTGGCGAGAGAAGCTGAAGACAGGACGACAACACGGAGACGGGGAGGACGCGAGGAAGGAAGCGGCTGAAGTGTCAACAAGCTAACCCCTTAACGCAGTTATTTATGTTTTATTTACAGTTATATATAAAAAAAATTACAGTAAAATAAAAAAGACTGGAATAAAATATAAAATAATTAAACAAAGACTAAATTAATAGGAGGGACCAGATGAGGTGGCTCGGGCATCTGGTCAGGACAACCTGCTGGTGAGGTGTTCCAGGCACGTCCCACCTGGAGGAGACCGGGGAAGACCCAGGACACCCAGGAGGGACTACATCTCTCGGATGGCCTGGGAACACCTCCCCCCACAGCCCCACCCTGAATAAAAGGCAAGAAAATGGATGGCGGGCAAATTAATGACAATAAATAAATAACATGAATTGGGGGAAAAAAGGAAAAAAACAAACAAAAGTAAATAAAATGAGTAAATTAGACAAAAATAACTATAATCTTTAAAAAAAGACCAGAAGTTTTGTAAGAAATTTGGGGTAAGAGGCATGAAGGGGTTAAGCTGATATTTGTTTTCTTTATGTTGTCTGCGGACATGTTGGAGGTACTGAGGTTTGAAGAGGACCGAAGAGCAGAGGACTGACCCGGTTTACTGTGACCAGACTGCAGGTAACGGCGGACACATGGAGACCGCTTCCTTCTCATTTTATTTCATGTGTGGACATGTTTCCACCCATCCTGGGGCACCTGGTCAGCTGCTTGTTAACCCAAGCATCTAAAGTCATGTGACTACCGCCTGCAGCTCCCTCTGCTGGCTACCTGCAGTACGACTCCTAAGTGTTATTCTTTGTGATCGGGTCGGGATCAGGCCACCTGAGCGGTTCTGGGTTAGAAACAAACAGCAGCCGGCGTCCAGCTCTTCTTACCTCTTGGAGACTCCTGTAATGCGCTGTGGTCAGTTTGCCTGTCTGAGGGTCATGCACTGTAGCACGTCTGAGCTAAGTCGGCCATTAGGTCAAACAGAGACAGAGAGGACAGAGAGAGGAAGGTCATCTTCTGCCACACAGACGCTGCAGCCGTGGAGGCAGCAGGACCGACCTGAAGCTACAGGTGGACTTCTGCTAGTCAGATCTTAGTGTGGACTGATCCAAGTTCCCATTAAAACCAGATGTGAATGCACCTGATGCAGCAGGGTGGGGTAGTAACCCTCCTATGGCAGCACATACAGAGCAAACGGCATTGTGGGTAATTCCAGTGCGAACATGAAGCAGTCAGGTCGCTCCTCTGCCTCCATGACAAGTTTAACAGATATTCAACCTTTGACTCCATTCCTCCTCCTGAGGAGAAACAGGAGGCTTCACTCCTGGCATGAGCTCAGAAACCAGTTCATCTCCTACTGGAAACGTTCCACCAGCAGCAGCTGCTGGAACCTGGAATTATTCCTTTTCTCACAGACATAATCATAAATTATTATTATTAAAAATATATATAGATGTGTTATATAGATATTTAATATGTAATGGGCATAGGTGATACATTTAAAGCACAATGCACAATATTTACTGCATTCAAATTCTACATGCATCTATATTTATTTATAATTTAGCACTGATAGAATAGAATATGTATAAATTGTATATTTTTACTCCAGTAAAAATAAGTAGTTATGTAGATGTTTGCATATTTATACTCATTGTTTAAATATCTTTATATTTGACATAAATTAAATGTAATGAACTTTAGCAAACAGGCATGTATTTGTATTTCTGCAAGTTACTTTTGTTTTGTTCCACCTGACTGACGGTTAGAGAATCACATGAGACAGTAAATAGCGACACTGTGAATTTAATGATTATTTTTAAGTCCTGATAAATAAAACCTGAGAACTGAAAGAGTAAATTTTCTTTTCAGTTTGTAGTCGAACTCGTTTCTGGTGCTCTTACTCTTGCCAGGACATCAGCTGGTTCGAGGAGGGCGGACTCTCCTCCTCCTGCTCGGGTGGTCTTACCTCTTACTGATGCGGTAGTGGGCCGTCTCCAGCACGCCGGTGACGGGGTTGGAGATGGTGGCTCGGCGCAGCTGTGGAGCCAATTGGCCGACAGTTACAGGAAGACACAACGACTTCCTGATCATCAACAAAATCCACTGACACGCTTCCCGGACCGTCCTGATCCGGATCAAACCGGATCCATCCCTGTCTAACACCCTGTTTTAGGGTTTGGTTTAACTTCTTAAAATCAGGAACATTTCCTGGTTCTGATGGGACGGGTCAGCTGATGGCGCCCAGAAGTCAAAGCAAACAAAACAAACAACAGAAGAAGAAGCAGACTCACCCTGGGTTTGGCCAGCTCCTTCACCTTCTCCATCTCTCTGTCCGACACAATGTCATGGTAGCGGACGATGTGGGGGCGGTCCCACTCGTCTTCCTGCTTCACCGGACCAATCACTAACCTGGGGTGGCGGCTGTTGTCATAGTAACGGCAGAAGAGGCGGCTCTGCCTGCGGGGAGTCTGACAGGAAGATGGAGTGAAGCGTTCTCATGTGACAGCGTCATGTGACAGCTAAGTCTCTCCTCACCATCTGGACTCCTTCACCGCGACACAACTGCTCATACTTCCTCCTCTCCGGCAGGTAATCGTTGGTTCGATCCCGGCTCTCCCTCCTCCATCTCCGCTGCGCCTCCTCTTCCTCCTCCTCCTCTTCCACCTTTTTTGCTTGGTCAGCTGGTACTCAAAGTACTTCAGGTTCCCATTGGCTCTCTGGTGCGACGGGTCTGCCGGGAAGAACCAGAACTTCACATGACCCCAGGAAGTCTCGTCCAATCAAAACACAGGATTTTTTACTTTATTTATTTACTGAATAAATCGTAATGTGTGTGTGTGTGTGTGGTACTGACCGAGCTCCAGCAGCCTCTTGGTGAAGTCCAGCGCCCTCTCCAGCTCCCCCTGCTGGTAGACGGAGTAGCTCAGGTAGTCCAGGATGGTGACAGCGTCCACGGTGCTGGACGGTTCCCCCTGGTCCAGCTGCTTCAGGGCCTGGACCATCCACAGCTCTGTGTGGTGGTAGTCCGCCTCCGAGTACGCCACCTTCCGAGGTCGAAGCAGTCCGTCCACCGTCAGAGAGCTGGGTGGCGAGGAGGCCGAGGTCCATCCTGGCAGCAGAGACGATTAACATCTTGGTCACATGTTACAAACAAACGTGGAAACTTCACCAAAGCCAGAACCAACTAGTGTGTAGTGTGGGTGTATATATATATATATATATATATATATATATATATATATATATATATATATATATATATATATATACATACACATATATATATATACACACATATATATATACTATACATATACACATACATATATATATATATATATATATATATATATATACTATATATATATATACATACACATATATATATATACACATACATATATACACATATACATACACACACACACACATACATATATACACATATACATACACACACACACACATACATATATACACATATACATACAACACACACACACATACATATATACACATATACATACACACACACACACACACACATACATATACACACACACACACACACACACATACATATATATATATATATATATATATATATATATATATATATATATATATATATATATTATATATATATATATATATACACATACATATATATATATATATATATACATATACATATATATATATATATACATATACATATATACATATATATATACACATATACCTATACATACACACACACAGACATATGTATATATGTCTGTGCGAGTGTGTGTGTGTGTGTGTGTATCAAAGGTTTGAGTGGATATTTTAGATTCATTCTGGCATCATATAAAAGATGAAGGTCCCTTATTTTCTCATGTATGTTTGTTTTCTCAACATGCTGAGACCCGACAGCAGGAAGCCCTGAACGCTCCGTTCTCTCCCTCCGTCACCTGGTAGCTGTCCGGTGGAGATGGTGTCGGTGTGCAGCCGGTACGTGTCCTGCAGTCTCATCAGAGCCTTGGCGGCCCCCGTCTGGTCATCGTCGTTGGGGAAGTGCTGCCTCTGAATGGTCAGGTTGGAGATGAACACTGAAACACCACAGAAGAAGAATGGGGTTTTACTTGTGTGGAGGAAATGATTCATTATTATTAAGTAAAGCCATGTGTGTGTGTGTGTCAAGCAAACCTAATGGTCTTTCTGGGTTTTCTTATAAAAGTGATGGATCAGGTATGAAGTGAGAACACGATCAACCTCAACACTTGCCATGCATGAGCACACACACATTTCATTAAGGTTTTTCCTCTTTTGTTCGAGGGACATACAGCCGAGGACACCACCAACTCTAAAAATGACACATAATACTAAGTACAAAATACACATGTATACAAATAAAGTAAAAAGTACTTATACAAATATAAAGTAGCCAATGGAATGAAGGTGGTTAGTAGGTAGAAATGATGACAGATTATTACTGACGATGGCAGATTCAGGAGTTCTGAATCAAAGTGTTCTGGTGGTGCTGGTCTACGTCATCCTGTAGCGCCTACCAGAGGAGAAGGGTGAAATGGGTCAGTAATGGAGGATGGAGGGCAGTTTTGCAACAATGATTTTCTCTGCGGTCCCGATCGTCCTTTCCAGTCTTTGTCTGTCCTGTTTGGTGGCCGGACCAGACCACCAGGTACCATCAGAGGACCGACTGGACGACTGCTGTGTAAACCTGGACCAGCAGATCCTTTTAAACCGTTCTCAGAGTGAATCCCTCTGCAAACAGCAGCTTCTCCTTCCGTGTGAAGAACCAAGATGCATCACTTTGTTTCACCCCAGAGCCCTTTCACTAAATAATCCACTTAAAATAATAAAGTCACAATCACACATGAATGCCAGGCTAAATAATCAATAAGCTTCAGAAAGTGAAGAATACTGGGAAAAAAAAAAAAAACTAACAAATATGGCCGCTGCCATGTGGACCCACAGCAAGTAGATGTAAATATTCATGTAGTTATTTTAGGACACCAACAGAAACTCAGACATAATGATGGACCACATTTTTCTTCCACTGACCTTCGGCTTGTTACACACTGCAGCTTTAATCAAACTGGCAGGAAATATTTCATCCCGGATTGATCGGGATGACCAGATGACATGAGGTCAACAGCGTACACGCAACCGAGAGGACTTCTGGGTCATGTGACTTCTCTCATACTAAACACTGAACTGAATCGAAGTGATTCGATTTGCTGACAGATACGCAGACGGACAATTTTGTCCGTCTTTGGCATCGGTTACAGGTATAATTTGGTCAGCTAATGCTAAGACTCTCACATTAGAAGCTAATGCTAAGACTCCCACATTAGCAGCTAATGCTAAGACTCCCACATTAGAAGCTAATGCTAAGACTCCCACATTAGCAGCTAATGCTAAGACTCCCACATTAGAAGCTAATGCTAAGACTCCCACTTTAGCAGCTAATGCTAAGACTCCCACATTAGAAGCTAATGCTAAGACTCCCACATTAGCAGCTAATGCTAAGACTCCCACTTTAGCAGCTAATGCTAAGACTCCCACATTAGAAGCTAATGCTAAGACTCCCACATTAGCAGCTAATGCTAAGACTCCCACATTAGCAGCTAATGCTAAGACTCCCACATTAGCAGCTAATGCTAAGACTCCCACATTAGAAGCTAATGCTAAGACTCCCACATTAGAAGCTAATGCTAAGACTCCCACATTAGAAGCTAATGCTAAGACTCCCACATTAGCAGCTAATGCTAAGACTCCCACATTAGCAGCTAATGCTAAGACTCCCACATTAGAAGCTAATGCTAAGACTCCCACATTAGCAGCTAATGCTAAGACTCCCACATTAGAAGCTAATGCTAAGACTCCCACATTAGAAGCTAATGCTAAGACTCCCACATTAGCAGCTAATGCTAAGACTCCCACATTAGCAGCTAAAAAAGTGAAAACGGATGTAACATAAATATCTGGAAATGAATCGATGTTGAATCAGGCTGCAGTAAATCAAACCAATCAATTCAGGAAATTTGTGGGATCCCCAGCCCTATATTCTGTCTGATCTGGACGGGGTTCTGATTCTGCTCCTCATCTGAACCTGAAGATGAAAACATCTAAAAACCGACCACCTAAAGCTGCAAGTGTGTGCGTACCATCAGATACGTCCGTCAGCACCAGGCTCTCTAGCTCCGCCCACTCCTTGTTGAGCCTCTTCATCAGTTTGAAGGCGTTCACTGGGTGACCCAGAAAACCCTCAGGGTCCTGAGAGGCCGCGTCAGAGAGGACGTCCAGTTTCTCAGCCCACCTGATCCAACACACACAGAGGAAGGTATTTCCATGATTCACTGCTTCTGCACGTGTGCAGACGAAGTCAAGCCTCACCCTCTGATCCGCTGCAGTTTGTCCTCCTCTGCTGTGATGTAGCCCTTCAGAGATGTGACCAGGTCCTTCTCCACGAACAGAAGGTCCGTCATCTGACCTGAGGACACAGAAACACTCTGAGATCAGAGACCATTTCCTGCTTTTGACAAAAGAAGCCAGAACGAGGAAATAAACGTCTCCGTCCTGTTAAAGATCTGATCTGAGGTCTGCAGATCGCGTTTTAGAACAAAACGGACTTTTACAGTGAAGACGTGTTAAGGCTGTTTCTTCCCCTCATACTCCAGTGAAAAGTCTCCACCCACCAAACCCTCCCGCCCTGCTGCTGCCTGATGTTTCAGAGGTTTTACAGAAGCATGGTTTATAGAACATTTCATCCCAAAGACATGGTGAAAACGAGGTTTGTCCTGACAGTATTTTTCTCTTTGTGAAGAGATAAATAGAAACATCCTAAGTCTGGCTAAAACATCTTGTTTCCAAATTAGTGCATTTATGGCTAAATAATACTAAAATTGCTTATTTAAAACAGTATTTGAGAAAACATGCAATAAAAAAATCATATTTTAAATGTAAGTAATAAAGCAGGCGAGTTTCGTGGTGATAAATTTGACCCTGTTCAGCTGCAGCGTCTCACCTCGGACGCCTCGGCCAGGCCATGGTGGGTCTACCTGATCACCTAACCAGTAACAGACGAAGGAGAGAGGTGAAGGAGCAGGAAGAACTCACCGATGGAGGTGAAGAAGTCATTGTGGGCTGACGAGGGAGTAAAGAGGAGAAGCTGGATCACCCACCAGGGACAGGTCCACATCCTTCCTGCACAAACACAGAAAACATTTGTGGTGATTCTCCGGTCATGTGACCTGCAGACGTGTCCGGGTTCACCAGCGAGGTTTAGCTACATCCATCTCACGTTGCAGTCCTTATTAATAAACCTCTTCTACACTGTTAATACACTGAAAGCACAAACACAGGGAAAAAATTATCTTACTTTTTGCCGTATCACCTGTGGTGTGAATCAATCAGGCTTTATTTGTACTGCACTTTTCATACAATTTCATTACTTACAGTCCTTTAAATAAATAAGATCAGAAGATTAAAAAGCTCAAACGTCTCCTTGACTCGGTTTCTAACAGAAAAATCTCATTAATGCTTAACAGCTGAAATCTGCGTGGAGAAAAACCAACATGCTGTATTTACCGAGCACCTGGTCCGGCTTCATCTCCCTCAGCGGCGGACGGAAAGCGTACTTTTAAAGACGGGGGTGGGTGGGCGTCCGGGGCGCTCATGCGCTGGGCTCTTGGCGGGGCCGGGCCTTTGCCCCTCTTCCCTCGGGTGGTCTTGGGGAGGTGGGGGCGCCTACAGTGGCCAGCTGGGGAGTTGGCTGCCTGGGACGGGGATCTCTCTCCCAGTTGTGCCCCTCCCCGAGCCCCTCTCCTCCCCCGCCACCCCACATCACACACACTACACATAGGGCACTGTGGGGCGGGTGGAGGCGGTGGGTTTGGCTGGGGGGTCCCCATTGCGGGATCCCCCGGTGGACCCCTGTGACTGCCCGCCCCACTAGATTTTAATCACAACCTAGACATCAATATACATTTAGGGCCTCGGGGGGATGGGCACATGGGCTGTGGGTGGGCGGAAAGGAGCCACCGAGGTGGCCCTTCCTCCATCCCCTCCCTTTGTGACCTCTCTCCCCCCCGATTTTATTTACATGTTAGACACTACCACATTTAACAGTACTGCACTACACACATAACACACACTCACACACACTGAGGGAGTCCTGAGGGGGTCCTGCTGCCTGGGTAAGGGTTGGGGTAAAGAGGGTTTTTTTATTTTTTTATTTTTTTGTTGGGGGGGGGGGGGGGGGGGGGGACCTGCGGACATGTTCTTGTCCCTGGGGTGCCTAGCCTTGGTGTTGGGTTGGCGTGGACCACGGTGGTTTTGCCTGGGGCGGTCGGGCCCCGTCGGGTTCCTGGGTGGGGCTTTGCTGGGGGGAAAGGGTGGCCCTTGGGCCTGTGGGGCGCCTGCCCTCCATGCGGCCCGTGCCGCAGTGCCCGGCGCCCGCTGGGCCTGCTCGCCATCGCCCTGGGCTGCCTGGTGCCCCGTCGCGCCGGGGGTTCCGGTCTGGGGACCCCTCTGCTCTGGTCCGGGTGGGCCGCTGCTCTGTCTGCTTTGGCTGTCCCGGGCTTGGTACTCTGTGGATCTGCTTGGCCTTTGGGGCCTTGGGCTCCCCCCGTCCCCCGCTGATGCTTCGGGGTGCGGCGTGATCGCGGCCCCCTTGCAGGTACACATTTCCTCCCTGTTGCATGGCCACACATGCATATTAACACGTGCATGCTCACAAACGTGCTCGTCTCTCCATCCGCTTCTCACTAGATGTAGCTGATGTTTGTGTGTTGGTACGTTTATCTGCAGGTACGTTTGATGACTATTGTAATTTTTTATATTATCATCATTCTATCTTTCTTTCGGTATCATGTAGTACTGTGGTAGTTTATGTTGTTGTTTTTTTTTTGTGCTATGTTCTGGGCAGCATAGACAACTGTTATTTCCACATTTTAATCCTGTCCTTTTCTCCCTTTTTTTTTTCCCCTCTCTCTCTCTTCCTCTATCTCCCTGTCAGGTTCGGCACTGACATATAAGACTAAAGAAAATAAGATTACAATAAAAATAATAAAAATATCAAGGGCAGCCATGTATATAACATGTCTCCCTTGGTAGAGCAAATCTGTCAAGCAAAATATGGCACACAGATCACCGTTCTGTATGTTAGGATGCTGGACAGGACAGGGTAAAAAAAAAAAAAAAAAAAAGACAGGTAAGAAAACTACGATTTCCATACTGACATTAAATCCCAGTAAACTGTGACAGATCAGTTAACACAATAAACCGTATGAGCCTATTTCCAAGAATGCCATCTCGTTCTGCCTCACACTGATAATATTTCACTAATCACACTGATAATATTTCACTAATCACACTGATAATATTTCACTAATCACACTGATAATATTTTACTAATCACACTGATAATATTTTACTAATCACACTGATAATATTTTACTAATCACACTGATAATATTTCACTAATCACACTGATAATATTTTACTAATCACACTGATAATATGATAATATTTTACTAATCACACTGATAATATTTCACTAATCACACTGATAATATTTTACTAATCACACTGATAATATTTCACTAATCACACTGATAATATTTTACTAATCACACTGATAATATGATAATATTTTACTAATCACACTGATAATATTTCACTAATCACACTGATAATATTTTACTAATCACACTGATAATATGATAATATTTTACTAATCACACTGATAATATGATAATATTTTACTAATCACACTGATAATATTTTACTAATCACACTGATAATATTTCACTAATCACACTGATAATATTTCACTAATCACACTGATAATATTTTACTAATCACACTGATAATATTTTACTAATCACACTGATAATATGATAATATTTTACTAATCACACTGATAATATTTTACTAATCACACTGATAATATTTTACTAATCACACTGATAATATTTTACTAATCACACTGATAATATGATAATATTTTACTAATCACACTGATAATATTTTACTAATCACACTGATAATATGATAATATTTTACTAATCACACTGATAATTTTTTAATAATCACACTGATAATATTTTACTAATCACACTGATAATATTTTACTAATCACACTGATAATATTTCACTAATCACACTGATAATATGATATTTTACTAATCACACTGATAATATTTCACTAATCACACTGATAATATTTCACTAATCACACTGATAATATTTTACTAATCACACTGATATGATATTTTACTAATCACACTGATAATATTTTACTAATCACACTGATAATATTTTACTAATCACACTGATAATATTTTACTAATCACACTGATATGATATTTTACTAATCACACTGATAATATTTCACTAATCACACTGATAATATTTCACTAATCACACTGATAATATTTTACTAATCACACTGATAATATTTCACTAATCACACTGATAATATTTTACTAATCACACTGATAATATTTCACTAATCACACTGATAATATGATAATATTTTACTAATCACACTGATAATATTTTACTAATCACACTGATAATATTTCACTAATCACACTGATAATATTTCACTAATCACACTGATAATATTTCACTAATCACACTGATAATATTTTACTAATCACACTGATAATATTTTACTAATCACACTGATAATATTTTACTAATCACACTGATAATATTTCACTAATCACACTGATAATATTTCACTAATCACACTGATAATATTTCACTAATCACACTGATAATATTTTACTAATCACACTGATAATATTTCACTAATCACACTGATAATATTTACTAATCACACTGATAATATTTCACTAATCACACTGATAATATTTCACTAATCACACTGATAATATTTCACTAATCACACTGATAATATTTTACTAATCACACTGATAATATTTTACTAATCACACTGATAATATTTCACTAATCACACTAATATTTCACTAATCACACTGATAATATTTCACTAATCACACTGATAATATTTTACTAATCACACTGATAATATTTCACTAATCACACTGATAATATTTTACTAATCACACTGATAATATTTTACTAATCACACTGATAATATTTCACTAATCACACTGATAATATTTCACTAATCACACTGATAATATTTTACTAATCACACTGATAATATTTTACTAATCACACTGATAATATTTCACTAATCACACTGATAATATTTTACTAATCACACTGATAATATTTCACTAATCACACTGATAATATTTCACTAATCACACTGATTAATATTGATATTTCACTAATCACACTGATAATATTTACTAATCACACTGATAATATTTCACTAATCACACTGATAATATTTTACTAATCACACTGATAATATTTCACTAATCACACTGATAATATTTCACTAATCACACTGATAATATTTCACTAATCACACTGATAATATTTTTACTAATCACACTGATAATATTTCACTAATCACACTGATAATATTTTCACTAATCACACTGATAATATTTTACTAATCCACACTGATAATATTTCACTAATCACACTGATAATATTTCACTAATCACACTGATAATATTTCACTAATCACACTGATAATATTTTACTAATCACACTGATAATATTTCACTAATCACACTGATAATATTTCACTAATCACACTGATAATATTTCACTAATCACACTGATAATATTTCACTAATCACACTGATAATATTTCACTAATCACACTGATAATATTTTACTAATCACACTGATAATATTTCACTAATCACACTGATAATATTTCACTAATCACACTGATAATATTTTACTAATCACACTGATAACATTTCACTAATCACACTGATAATATTTTACTAATCACACTGATAATATTTTTACTAATCACACTGATAATATTTCACTAATCACACTGATATATTTCACTAATCACACTGATAATATTTTACTAATCACACTGATAATATGATAATATTTACTAATCACACTGATAATATTTCACTAATCACACTGATAATATTTCACTAATCACACTGATAATATTTTACTAATCACACTGATAATATTTTACTAATCACACTGATAATATTTTACTAATCACACTGATAATATTTTACTAATCACACTGATAATATGATAATATTTTACTAATCACACTGATAATATTTTACTAATCACACTGATAATATGATAATATTTTACTAATCACACTGATAATATTTCACTAATCACACTGATAATATTTCACTAATCACACTGATAATATTTCACTAATCACACTGATAATATTTTACTAATCACACTGATAATATTTTACTAATCACACTGATAATATGATAATATTTTACTAATCACACTGATAATATTTTACTAATCACACTGATAATATTTCACTAATCACACTGATAATATTTTACTAATCACACTGATAATATGATAATATTTTACTAATCACACTGATAATATGATAATATTTTACTAATCACACTGATAATATTTCACTAATCACACTGATAATATTTCACTAATCACACTGATAATATTTCACTAATCACACTGATAATATTTTACTAATCACACTGATAATATTTTACTAATCACACTGATAATATGATAATATTTTACTAATCACACTGATAATATTTTACTAATCACACTGATAATATTTTACTAATCACACTGATAATATTTTACTAATCACACTGATAATATGATAATATTTTACTAATCACACTGATAATATTTTACTAATCACACTGATAATATGATAATATTTTACTAATCACACTGATAATATTTTAATAATCACACTGATAATATTTTACTAATCACACTGATAATATTTTACTAATCACACTGATAATATTTCACTAATCACACTGATAATATGATATTTTACTAATCACACTGATAATATTTCACTAATCACACTGATAATATTTCACTAATCACACTGATAATATTTTACTAATCACACTGATATGATATTTTACTAATCACACTGATAATATTTTACTAATCACACTGATAATATTTTACTAATCACACTGATAATATTTCACTAATCACACTGATAATATTTCACTAATCACACTGATAATATTTTACTAATCACACTGATAATATTTCACTAATCACACTGATAATATTTTACTAATCACACTGATAATATTTCACTAATCACACTGATAATATTTTACTAATCACACTGATAATATTTTACTAATCACACTGATAATATTTCACTAATCACACTGATAATATTTCACTAATCACACTGATAATATTTTACTAATCACACTGATAATATTTTACTAATCACACTGATAATATTTTACTAATCACACTGATAATATTTCACTAATCACACTGATAATATTTCACTAATCACACTGATAATATTTCACTAATCACACTGATAATATTTTACTAATCACACTGATAATATTTCACTAATCACACTGATAATATTTTACTAATCACACTGATAATATTTCACTAATCACACTGATAATATTTCACTAATCACACTGATAATATTTCACTAATCACACTGATAATATTTTACTAATCACACTGATAATATTTTACTAATCACACTGATAATATTTCACTAATCACACTAATATTTCACTAATCACACTGATAATATTTCACTAATCACACTGATAATATTTTACTAATCACACTGATAATATTTCACTAATCACACTGATAATATTTTACTAATCACACTGATAATATTTTTACTAATCACACTGATAATATTTCACTAATCACACTGATAATATTTCACTAATCACACTGATAATATTTTACTAATCACACTGATAATATTTTACTAATCACACTGATAATATTTCACTAATCACACTGATAATATTTCACTAATCACACTGATAATATTTCACTAATCACACTGATAATATTTCACTAATCACACTGATAATATGATATTTCACTAATCACACTGATAATATTTTACTAATCACACTGATAATATTTCACTAATCACACTGATAATATTTTACTAATCACACTGATAATATTTCACTAATCACACTGATAATATTTCACTAATCACACTGATAATATTTCACTAATCACACTGATAATATTTTACTAATCACACTGATAATATTTCACTAATCACACTGATAATATTTCACTAATCACACTGATAATATTTCACTAATCACACTGATAATATTTCACTAATCACACTGATAATATTTCACTAATCACACTGATAATATTTTACTAATCACACTGATAATATTTCACTAATCACACTGATAATATTTCACTAATCACACTGATAATATTTCACTAATCACACTGATAATATTTTTACTAATCACACTGATAATATTTCACTAATCACACTGATAATATTTCACTAATCACACTGATAATATTTTACTAATCACACTGATAACATTTCACTAATCACACTGATAATATTTTACTAATCACACTGATAATATTTTACTAATCACACTGATAATATTTCACTAATCACACTGATATTTTACTAATCACACTGATAATATTTTACTAATCACACTGATAATATGATAATATTTTACTAATCACACTGATAATATTTCACTAATCACACTGATAATATTTCACTAATCACACTGATAATATTTTACTAATCACACTGATAATATTTTACTAATCACACTGATAATATTTTACTAATCACACTGATAATATTTTACTAATCACACTGATAATATGATAATATTTTTACTAATCACACTGATAATATTTTACTAATCACACTGATAATATGATAATATTTTACTAATCACACTGATAATATTTCACTAATCACACTGATAATATTTCACTAATCACACTGATAATATTTCACTAATCACACTGATAATATTTTACTAATCACACTGATAATATTTTACTAATCACACTGATAATATGATAATATTTTACTAATCACACTGATAATATTTTACTAATCACACTGATAATATTTTAATAATCATACTGATAATATTTTACTAATCACACTGATAATATTTTACTAATCACACTGATAATATTTTACTAATCACACTGATAATATTTTACTAATCACACTGATAATATTTCACTAATCACACTGATAATATTTCACTAATCACACTGATATGATATTTTACTAATCACACTGATAATATTTCACTAATCACACTGATAATATTTTACTAATCACACTGATAATATGATAATATTTTACTAATCACACTGATAATATTTTACTAATCACACTGATAATATTTTAATAATCATACTGATAATATTTTACTAATCACACTGATAATATTTTACTAATCACACTGATAATATTTCACTAATCACACTGATAATATTTTACTAATCACACTGATAATATTTCACTAATCACACTGATAATATTTCACTAATCACACTGATAATATTTTACTAATCACACTGATAATATTTCACTAATCACACTGATAATATTTTACTAATCACACTGATAATATTTCACTAATCACACTGATAATATTTTACTAATCACATTGATAATATTTCACTAATCACACTGATAATATTTCACTAATCACACTGATAATATTTCACTAATCACACTGATAATATTTCACTAATCACACTGATAATATTTTACTAATCACACTGATAATATTTTACTAATCACACTGATAATATTTCACTAATCACACTGATAATATTTCACTAATCACACTGATAATATTTTACTAATCACACTGATAATATTTTACTAATCACACTGATAATATTTTACTAATCACACTGATAATATTTTACTAATCACACTGATAATATTTCACTAATCACACTGATAATATTTTACTAATCACACTGATAATATTTTACTAATCACACTGATAACATTTCACTAATCACACTGATAATATTTTACTAATCACACTGATAATATTTTACTAATCACACTGATAATATTTCACTAATCACACTGATATTTTACTAATCACACTGATAATATTTTACTAATCACACTGATAATATGATAATATTTTACTAATCACACTGATAATATTTTACTAATCACACTGATAATATTTTACTAATCACACTGATAATATTTTACTAATCACACTGATAATATTTTACTAATCACACTGATAATATGATAATATTTTACTAATCACACTGATAATATTTTACTAATCACACTGATAATATGATAATATTTTACTAATCACACTGATAATATTTCACTAATCACACTGATAATATTTCACTAATCACACTGATAATATTTTACTAATCACACTGATAATATTTTACTAATCACACTGATAATATTTTACTAATCACACTGATAATATGATAATATTTTACTAATCACACTGATAATATTTTACTAATCACACTGATAATATTTTACTAATCACACTGATAATATTTTAATAATCATACTGATAATATTTTACTAATCACACTGATAATATTTTACTAATCACACTGATAATATTTTACTAATCACACTGATAATATTTTACTAATCACACTGATAATATTTTACTAATCACACTGATAATATTTCACTAATCACACTGATAATATTTCACTAATCACACTGATATGATATTTTACTAATCACACTGATAATATTTCACTAATCACACTGATAATATTTTACTAATCACACTGATAATATTTTAATAATCATACTGATAATATTTTACTAATCACACTGATAATATTTTACTAATCACACTGATAATATTTCACTAATCACACTGATAATATTTTACTAATCACACTGATAATATTTTACTAATCACACTGATAATATTTTAATAATCATACTGATAATATTTTACTAATCACACTGATAATATTTTACTAATCACACTGATAATATTTTACTAATCACACTGATAATATTTTAATAATCATACTGATAATATTTTACTAATCACACTGATAATATTTTACTAATCACACTGATAATATTTCACTAATCACACTGATAATATTTTACTAATCACACTGATAATATTTCACTAATCACACTGATAATATTTCACTAATCACACTGATAATATTTTACTAATCACACTGATAATATTTCACTAATCACACTGATAATATTTCACTAATCACACTGATAATATTTTACTAATCACACTGATAATATTTCACTAATCACACTGATAATATTTTACTAATCACACTGATAATATTTCACTAATCACACTGATAATATTTTACTAATCACATTGATAATATTTCACTAATCACACTGATAATATTTCACTAATCACACTGATAATATTTTACTAATCACACTGATAATATTTCACTAATCACACTGATAATATTTTACTAATCACACTGATAATATTTTACTAATCACACTGATAATATTTCACTAATCACACTGATAATATTTCACTAATCACACTGATAATATTTTACTAATCACACTGATAATATTTTACTAATCACACTGATAATATTTTACTAATCACACTGATAATGACACAACAAGCAGACAGCAAAGCGAACACGGTTCTGGATCAGGAATCCCGCCACCATATTTACAGTCTGAGGTTTGGGGCAACGACTATGAAACATCCCTGCGGCCGCTGAAGCCACGCGGGTCGTTCACAACGCTGCCATTCGGAGCGCTCAGTTCTCCTTCAGTCCAAATTACTAGACGCTGTGGAATATCACACAGTCCGGATAACATTCAAAGCTAAAATGATTTACCACCAGTAAATATACAGAAATTATTCACCATTCATGAGGACGTTTAACGTACAGCCGGGGAAGGATTCGGCGTCTCCGTCAGTGGGTGGGGCGATGGAACAGGGTCACCATGGAGACGGCGCAGCATCCACACACACACCAGTTTAAATTGAGGCACAAAGACGTTATTTTCCAGAGATACAGGGACGAGGGAGGGCTGCTGCACTGTTTATTTCTATTTATTTATTCTGGTTCCTTTTGCTGTTTTATATGTGCGAGTGTGTGCAGACTGCAGGTGAAGGTGTGTGTTGCATCAGGTTGTTTTTGTTGTTTGGTATGTTCATGTACATATGTGGGTATATGTGTACGTGTATGTATGTGTGTATATATAGAAAGCTGCTGTATTATGTGTATTTCTAAAGTACATCTACTTTTGTTTTCAATAGAAAGCCAGAAATCTTATTTAACTATGAGTATCAAGCATTAGCGTCTAGTCAGGTTTAAACCAGGAGACTTATTGTTATTTATTATTATTTAAGGAGAAATTATTATTATTCTTCTCACTGCTTTTCAAATATGTATGACATGTTTTTTGTCTCGTTTTTCCCCTTGTTTTTATTTTCTCTGGCATATTTGAAATAAACTTCAATCAATCTGATGAGTCCACAGTATAAAACTGAACAGAGGAAAAACTGGGGATGATGTAAATAAAACTAAAAAATACATTAAAACAGACTGAAAAGAGAACGTACATATAATAAAAAATAATTAATAAATGCTAAAAGAAAATTACCAGAATATAAAATACAATTTAAAATATAATTAAATACTAATTAAAAGTTTAACTATGAATTAAAATAAAACCCAGGTTAAAAACTTAAACATTTCCTGCAGTCCTCAGGAAGGTGGACCACGGGATGAGAATAAAAAATATAATAGAAAAAATAAAATATTAAAGTAAATCTGTAAATGCAAGCATAAATAAGGTATAGCAGATAAATAAAATACAAACTTGAAAGATAACATAAAACGTGCAGAGGTAACCTGCATCCTTTCCAAAGCCTCATAATGCAAACGCATTTAAAAAGGTCCATTTAGAGCCAAAGGAGATCATAATGACTATTTATATACACAGACCTGGAGAAAAGTGCAGGTTCCCTTCAGTTAATAAAAGAAAAACTCACAATGCTCACAGAAATAACTTGAGACAAAATTAATAATAAATAAAATTCTATGAAATTTAACCATACGTTGTTTTTCAACCAACAAAAACAAAAAAAAAACACAACTAAAAACACCAAGAATGGCAAAGAGGAAAACACGGACTATTCTAAAATGAGTCCTGACCTAAATCCTACTGAGCATCTTTGGAGGAGCTGAAACATGGCGTCTGGAAAAGGCTCCTTCAAACCTGAGACAACTGGAGCAGTTTGCTTATGAGGAGTGGATCAAAATACCTGCTGAGAGGTGCAGACGTCTCACTGACAGTTACAGGAATGGTTGGATTGCAGTGGTTGCCTCAAAAGGCTGTACAACATAATATGAAGTTAAGTTGTCCAGGCCTGTTTCATGAGTTTATTTTTAAAATAATTCTGTTGAAACATGGTTGAAAAGCAACGTCTGACTTTAGGAAGTAAAAGGATCCTCGGATCGCTCCCAGAAGAAAGCACGAGACCTGAGACTTTATTTAGACCCATCGCGTTCAAAACATGGCGCGTTCACGCCGTCTGAACTTTTCCTTTAGGCTTCAGATTTGAACCCTTTAACCCAGAACCCCGAGGTTCAGGTAGAACTCACCTGTCCAGGTGTGTCTCTAGTTTTAATCTCCCGTTCTCTGTAACCACAGAAAACCTGAACAGCAACGTAACCAAACCGCAGCAGGAGAAAATTCTGGATGATCCACCCTGTGTCAGCTTCAGGTGATCCCGCGAGATGCTTCCCGGAACGAGCTCGAGACAGACAGGTGCAGCTGTTCGATTCCAAACCGAGTCGTATAAGTAAAGTAAACTTCTTTAAAAACACACCATCAGCTGCTGCTCAGGGAGCTCAGGCAAGCTAACAAAACAAACCTCCTCTTCTTCTGAAGACAAGATGGCGACTCACAGCGTTTTCCCGCCCTCTGTTGGACTGGAGGTTTCTTCTTCTTCGTTTTTACCAGTCCTCCAATGATTTAATTATAATAAAAAAATAATTAACCAAGAAATAACCATTTAATTAAATTAATAATTAAGTTATTAATTATTTGCGTATTTTAATCACTAAATATAATATATATATTTATATATATATATATATGTATTTATTAATGATTCAAGATTCAGTGTTTATTGTCATTTGCCCAGTAAGGAAACAAATTTGCCAGAACAATGAAATTCTTACTTTGCCGTCCGCACTGAATGCCACAAAAGAATATAAAATTGAAGAAAAACAACTTTAAAAAGCTAGATAGAAGATAGTGATTTAAAAAAAAGAGTAAATCTGTGTACATAAATGTACAGTGTACATCTAATCTGTGACTGAGAAATATGTTTTTAACTTATTGGTGATTTTGTCATGGAACAGAGATGAATCACGACCCATCCTTGCTGGAAAGACTAAACCTTCAAAAGAAGCTGCTTTTATACCCAATCCTGACACCCTCACCAGTTATCTGCTGGGTGGAAAATCTTCCAGAAACTTGTAGAAACATGGTTGAATGAAAATGCTTTTCCAGTAACTTTCTGGAGTCTTGTGTAGGAAGTGAAACCAAACATGTCGACTCTCTTTACATTTATTATTTCCCCCATAAAACAAAACTAAATACGATTTTTTCAGACTTCTGAGCCGTTAAGCATAATTAATGTTCATCTTTATCAGCTCAAACAGTTCAGTCTGAATTTCTGTCGTCATGATGATCGTTTCCTTCAGGCAGTAGGACGGACGGCTTACTCCAGACTCTCCTCCTGATCAGCTGTCATTTTCAGAGATAAATAAAGTTCTGATCATACAAACCCGACAAAGTTGGTGTTTAAACTGTATTTTTATTTTCCCGTCAGCTCGTCTGCTTTCTGAACTGAACCCTGCTCGTCTGTTTACATGTAAATGTTAAACGTATTTATAAAGCGCTTCACATGATACATCACATTCACACACACATTCACACACTGAAGGTACTCAACCGAGGATCGAACCAGCAACCCTCAGGTTACGAGACGACCGCTCTACCTTGCTGAGCCACGCCGCCCCTGTAGAGCTGCAGGCCTGCAGACCTGTAGACCAGCCAGACCTTCAGACCTATAGACCTGGCAGACCTGCGAGATGGAGGACGCTACCTGGAGGACCAACTTTCTTTTATTTATTTGACGTTGAATGAGGTTATCTTGTCCCACAGTCGAGTCTCCAGTCATTTGTTTGGAGGACCAACTGGATCATGGACTTGTTCTTGCCGCCCGTTGGGTCCTTTCGGGTCAGTTGTAGGTGTATCCGGGCAGAGGCAGCTTGTGACCCTCTTTGGCCTCGAAGAAGGTGTAGGACAGCGTGATAGTGTCCACCCGGGCCATCCTGGGGTCGTCGTCGAACTCCGGGTCGATGTAGAAGAAGACGGGCATGTCCACCTCCTCGTGAGGGTTCAGACGCTGCTCCTCGAAGCAGAAACACTGCAGAGAGAAGACACATGTTATTCTTAGAAAACAGCACAAAAAGTTCATTTGCAGGACATTTTCTGAACCTTTTCAACATAACGTTGCCCCTCCAACCTCATATATCCCCTTCCTCAGCCAAGTAAAGGTGGAATGACATCAAACAGATGTTATTCTGGGCCATATGCTGTAAGACAGGATGAGCTCAGGGCCGTAAACACAGATAAACGTACACATCGTGGATACAGCCTTGGGCTGCATGCGAGGACACGTTGTGGGCTGGACATACTAAACTCAGCTGCTACATGACGTTTAGATTAATATAAACCAGGTGAAAAAGGGTTCAGAGCTTTAAGGGTAATGAGGCGGCAGTCACCTGCAGACCCTGAAGCTCACCTGGATCTTGTTGAAGTACTGTCCTGCCTCAAAGGGCACCACGTTATAGGTGGAGATGCCAATGATGGGTTTATCTGTGGGGTTCTTTGCTCTGTAGAAGGCCAGTGCTGTCTCGCCTGGAACCACCTGAAGGAAGGAGAGCTGGTTTAAACAGGAAGCTGAGATCAGGTGAGCTTCAGTAGAACGAGCAGCAGTCTTACAAAGATCTCGGTCTGCTGCGGTCTGAAGTTCCACTGCATGCTGGCATGCGTGTCTGCGTTGAAGGTGATTTTCAGGACCCGTTCTTTAACTGGAGTCATCGTCTCCACCTGATCTGAATCGTGTCCAGCCACCGCCGTGCCCCCAAGCCCCGACGCCTGATGGACAATCGGAGATATCACATGGGGTCAAAACGACCAGATGTGCACCTGTGTGTGTCTGTGTGTGCGTCTTCACCTGGCAGTAGAGCCGGTAGAGCGGCACGGCGGCGTATGACAGGCCAATCATTCCCACGCCGGCGGCAGCGATGTACGTCAGCACCGTTTTATTCCGGGTTTTCCATTCATCTTCCTGATTCCTGAACTTCCTGCTGCGGCTCCGCGTGGCAAGGCGGGACGGAGGCCGGCACCGCAGGAAGACATCCGCCTGAGGACGCAGCGTCCTCAAACAGCTGCCGTGCAGTGGCCGGACAGATCCAGTCAGCAGCAGTGAGGACTGAGGACAGCAGAGGGAAGGACGCAGCAGCAGAGGCAGCAGCATGGCTGCACACCTTAGAAACTCACCTGCAGGACGACAAACAGCAGCTCAGACTCACCCAGTACAGCTGCATCCTGCATCCTACAGCCACACACAGTCCGCCCCCACACCTGGACTCACACCCACCCGGCACATCTGCATCCTACAGCCGGACATAATCCGCCAAGCCCGACACTCAGACCCACCCAGCACAGCCATATAGCCAGATGAAAGTGGTGCTTGTATGTACGTGTGCATAATAACATTAGAACTACAGAATGCTGGTCACAAACTCTGTGAACATATGTAGAGGTAAATTATAAACCAAACTAGTTTCCAGTCTGTTCAGGTCCTTATAAGAGAGGAATCTCCCCAAACCAAATAAATCCCAAACTGGCGTCCGGGACACGGCTGGAGACAATAATAATAATATTAATAACAACAACAAACCTGTTCCACATATTGTGGGACTGTCCCAAATTGTCCCCCATAGTGGCTTGAGGTGGTGACTTTAGCAGTTTAGCTGGTTAAATACTGGTTAGATGGTTTCTGGGTAAAATAAACCCTTTGTGTAAAAATGACCCTGTCTCTGTTCTCCACATTACACCATTATCTCTGGACTTTAATCTCACTAACCAGAAGTCTGAATGCTGAACTCATTCCACGAGTCAAGAACTAGCAGGAAAAAGTTTACTGTAAGCTAGAAGAAAGAACACAGTACACATGGATGTACATGGATGTAGGTATAAGAATACCAATGCTTTTGCTTTATATTGCCTTTCGTTATTATTTTGTCTTTTTTCCTCTCTGTTAGATGACTGTATTGTTATACGTGTCAGTCATTCATTTAGGTTGCAGTGAAAACAAAAAATCGTATAAAATCAGCCAAATTAAGCTTAAATGTGAAGCATTTTTCAGAGGAACGTCTGAGCTGAGGTTAGATTGAAGCGGTAAAACAGCCAAACTCAAGCTAACTTCCTTCGGGTTTTCAGATATCTGATCAAATGTTTTAAATGCTGATACCTTCAGAGAAAGGCTCCGTTCAGAGTCCCCGAAGGACTGTTACCGCAGGCAGTTACCAAACATCTTCACCGGAAGCAGGACGGTGCAACGGGATAAATGCTCCCTGCCCAGGCAGAAAGATTCCGCAGCTGTAGTTCCGCACGTGTTTGTTCTTACTTTGGGTTCTACTAAAAATAAACACAGCTGCATAATAAATTATTATTATAATTATTATCATGAGTATATATAGAAACATAGTTTACTGTAAAACGCACAAGGTGGATTTTTTTTAGAAATATTTGGTGTGCCACTTTTGGTGTAAAAACTAACTAATTTTATTTACCTGTTGATTTGTCAGATACAGAGTGAGTATGTACACACACACACACACACACACACACACACACACACACATATATATACTTTAAAACATTTTTTTGTTATTTTTAATGATCGGTCTGGGCCTCAGTTTCAACATTAACAACTCAGTGCTGCGTTTGATACTGTAGATCACAGAATCCTGTTTTCAGGCTGGAAAACTGGGTTGGACTTTCTGGAGCGGTTCTTAACTGGTTCAGGTCCTGTTTAGAAGGCCGGAGTTATTTAGTTACGATTGGCAGCTATGAATCCGAGCGAGTGGCCATGACTTGTGGAGTCCCCCAGGGGTCAGTCCTTGGACCTCTTCTGTTCAACTTGTATCTGCTCCTATTGGGTCAAATATTACAGAACTATAGCATTAGTTATCACAGTTATGCAGATGATACACAACTTTATGTGTCTCTGTCACCAGATGACTGCAGTCCAATAGACTTAATGTGTCAGTGTCTAGAGCAAATAAACACCTGGATGAGGGAGAATTTTCTACAATTAAATGAAGACAAAACTGAGATTATTCTGTTTGGTAGCAAAGAGAAGAGGGTCAGCATTGGCAAACACCTGGAGACTCGAGCTCTTAAAATCACCGACCAAGTTGGTAACCTGGGAGTGTTGATAGACTCAGATCTGACTTTCAGCAGCCACATCAAAGCTGTCACTAAGACAGCTTTTTACCAGCTCAGAAACATCAACAGAATTAAAAGTTTAGTCTCCCAGAAAGACCAGGAGAAACTCATCCATGAACCATCTCCAGTAGACGGGATTACTGGACTGGGATCAAGACCAGAATCCAGACCAGAGTCCAGCATTTAGCTGCCAGTAGAGATTAAACTTTCACCAGATACAGACACTTTTAAATCCAGGTTAAAACCATTGTTGTTCTAATGAAATACATATTGTATATTTGAACATGAATAAACTGTTGTTTGCGTTTTAATAATTTTATATTATTTTTTTATGATTTTTGCACGTTTCAATTATGTCTTAATTATGATTTTATTTTTTTATCTTTATGTTTTATTACATAAGGCACATTGAATTGATTTATGTATAAAATGTTTTTTTATATAAATAAACTTGCCTTTTTTTATTCACTAACCGGTAGGTGTAGTAAACATTTGTAGATGTGGGCAAGGAGGGCCTACGGTGGCCGCGCGCGGTCAAACCTGCTTCTGGAGTAGAGGGGATGCAGCAGTAATGGAGGGGGTCACGGTGGGCCAGGTATTCGATGCGGAATGTATCCTCAGCAAACGGTCCAGGAAGGTAAGAAGCGGGGTCCGGCGGCTCGGCGGGGGCTCGGTTGGCTCGGCGGGTCTGACCTTGTGTGTTTCCGCAGGGGAAGTTCGAGTATCTGGTGAAGTGGAGAGGCTGGTCGTCCAAGTAAGTAGCTGCTAGCCGCGCGCAGTTAGCCGCGCGCCGCTAGCCGCCGCTGCTAACCGCGCACAGCACCGAACAATGCCCGGCGGCGGCTCGGTGTTTACCCCCAACCTGGGGTTCAACCGACAGGGTTCCCTACTAACGATTAACAGACCCCTGATGTATCCGCCGTCCTGTACCTGAGCTGCGGGTGATGGATGTGGGTAAGACCGGGACCAGCTGCAGGCTCCGCTGGACCAGCTGGGTCCATCAAACTGAGCCAGAAAATCCACATTAACGGAACCTCGTCCCACTGCTCGTTATGGTCAGAAATGATGCGGTTTCAGGGTTTAAACGGAGCTTTAATCTTTATTGTGAGTTTAAAATTTGATTTAGTTCAATCAGAAATGTAAACAACGGTTTTCCATGTTTACACCGGAATCTGGAATCACAGAGTTGGGAATTCTGATGTCAACTGGGCTGGAAAGATGATTTATTAATGTTTAAGTCCTCCACCCCGTCACCCGGGGAGCGTGTGTGGATGTGAGGTTTTATTTTAACCGGATATGTTTCCATGCTGAGAGAAAATCTGTTTAGTTTGTTTGTATTTGTATCCAAACAGCTGCTGCTGTTCTTCCTGCTCTTCCTGGAGTCCTGTTTGTCATACACAATTAGTAAACCATGTAACTCATTTATGCATAACTCTGAGTACAAATCCATCATATCCTATCGTATATGGTACAGAGGTGAACTGTTGTGACAGAAAGCAGGCCGGCTGCAGGGAATCAGGAAAAGCTGGTAACTGTTCGTTTGATGGCGCTTTCATGCTTTCTCATATGAAGCTCCACAAGAACACTAATCTGGTCAGTAACACATGAACACATGACTTCCTGTTTGCAGGCACAACAGCTGGGAGCCGGAGGAGAACATTCTGGACCCGAGGTTGCTGGCAGCCTTTCATAAAAGGTGTGTTTGACGAACCGAAGGATCGGTGACGGTCAGCTAGTCCACTTGAAGTGATGACAAACACAAGCGATGTGAAGTAATCTAAGAATAATGTAGATAACGTGGTGATAAATATTTAGCTTGTTTTAACTGGTTGCTTTACGAACAGCTGAAAGTTCCCCACTAAGCTGAATTTCAAATTCCTTCTTTAACCCCTAAACCTCCACCAGATCCCCCAAACGACCTCCTCCTCCGCCAGGAGCGGTGGTGTGTAGCTCTGTGGGGTAAACTGTGATGATAGCTGCCCTTTAGCTGATCTACAGAAGGCATTTCTATCCCATCCAGGAGGTTTACAATCCAGCCACTAAATGTAGTTTTATTCAGAGACTCTATCTGGTAAATCCACAATGATCCATGATAACAGCATTATTTATCACATTTCACCATAAAAACATCACCATCACTACTATGTTGCTAAGAGACCTCTATTTAGACCTGGACATGATGATGAAGCCACTTCCTGTCAGACTTTCCACCAATCAGAGAGCTTAGATTGACGGTAACGTCCAATCAGGAGCAGCCAAAGATCAACCAGTGAGCAGAAAGTTCTATGTGTGTGTGAAAAGAAGAAAAATAATGCTCCTCTATGGCTGGAATAAAGCCAAGAAGACGTTTCTGATGCACGGTGGCGCCACAAAGCAGCTGCTACACACTGGTTTATACTGGGATTAAAAGCTGTTACAGACTGGTTTATACTGGGATTAAAAGCTGCTACAGACTGGTTTATACTGGGATTAAAAGCTGCTGCACACTGGTTTATACTGGGATTAAAAGCTGCTACAGACTGGTTTATACTGGGATTAAAAGCTGCTACAGACTGGTTTATACTGGGATTAAAAGCTGCTGCACACTGGTTTATACTGGGATTAAAAGCTGCTACAGACTGGTTTATACTGGGATTAAAAGCTGCTACAGACTGGTTTATACTGGGATTAAAAGCTGCTACAGACTGGTTTATACTGGGATTAAAAGCTGCTACACACTGGTTTATACTGGGATTAAAAACTGCTACAGACTGGTTTATACTGGGATTAAAAGCTGCTACAGACTGGTTTATACTGGGATTAAAAGCTGCTGCACACTGGTTTATACTGGGATTAAAAGCTGCTACAGACTGGTTTATACTGGGATTAAAAGCTGCTACAGACTGGTTTATACTGGGATTAAAAGCTGCTACAGACTGGTTTATACTGGGATTAAAAGATGCTACAGACTGGTTTATACTGGGATTAAAAGCTGCTGCACACTGGTTTATACTGGGATTAAAAGCTGCTACAGACTGGTTTATACTGGGATTAAAAGCTGCTACACACTGGTTTATACTGGGATTAAAAGCTGCTACAGACTGGTTTATACTGGGATTAAAAGCTGCTACACACTGGTTTATACTGGGATTAAAAGCTGCTACAGACTGGTTTATACTGGGATTAAAAGCTGCTACAGACTGGTTTATACTGGGATTAAAAGCTGCTACAGACTGGTTTATACTGGGATTAAAAGCTGCTACACACTGGTTTATACTGGGATTAAAAGCTGCTACAGACCGGTTTATACTGGGATTAAAAGCTGCTACAGACTGGTTTATACTGGGATTAAAAGCTGCTACACACTGGTTTATACTGGGATTAAAAGCTGCTACAGACTGGTTTATACTGGGATTAAAAGCTGCTACAGACTGGTTTATACTGGGATTAAAAGCTGCTACAGACTGGTTTATACTGGGATTAAAAGCTGTTACAGACTGGTTTATACTGGGATTAAAAGCTGTTACAGACTGGTTTATACTGGGATTAAAAGCTGCTACACACTGGTTTATACTGGGATTAAAAGCTGCTACACACTGGTTTATACTGGGATTAAAAGCTGCTACACACTGGTTTATACTGGGATTAAAAGCTGCTACAGACTGGTTTATACTGGGATTAAAAGCCGTTACAGACTGGTTTATACTGGGATTAAAAGCCGTTACAGACTGGTTTATACTGGGATTAAAAGCGGCTACAGACTGGTTTATACTGGGATTAAAAGCTGCTACAGACTGGTTTATACTGGGATTAAAAGCTGCTACAGACTGGTTTATACTGGGATTAAAAGCTGCTACAGACTGGTTTATACTGGGATTAAAAGCTGCTACAGACTGGTTTATATGGGATTAAAAGCTGCTACACACTGGTTTATACTGGGATTAAAAGCTGCTACAGACTGGTTTATACTGGGATTAAAAGCTGCTACAGACTGGTTTATACTGGGATTAAAAGCTGTTACAGACTGGTTTATACTGGGATTAAAAGCTGTTACAGACTGGTTTATACTGGGATTAAAAGCTGTTACAGACTGGTTTATACTGGGATTAAAAGCTTCTACAGACTGGTTTATACTGGGATTAAAAGCTGCTACAGACTGGTTTATACTGGGATTAAAAGCTGTTACACACTGGTTTATACTGGGATTAAAAGATGCTACAGACTGGTTTATACTGGGATTAAAAGCTGCTACAGACTGGTTTATACTGGGATTAAAAGATGCTACAGACTGGTTTATACTGTGATTAAAAGCTGCTACACACTGGTTTATACTGGGATTAAAAGCTGCTACAGACTGGTTTATACTGGGATTAAAAGCTTTTACACACTGGTTTATACTGGGATTAAAAGCTGCTACAGACTGGTTTATACTGGGATTAAAAGCTGTTACAGACTGGTTTATAGTGGGATTTAAAGCTGTTACAGACTGGTTTATACTGGGATTTAAAGCTGTTACAGACTGGTTTATACTGGGATTAAAAGCTGTTACAGACTGGTTTATAGTGGGATTTAAAGCTGTTACAGACTGGTTTATATTGGGATTAAAAGCTGTTACAGACTGGTTTATAGTGGGATTAAAAGCTGTTACAGACTGGTTTATACTGGGATTAAAAGCTGTTACAGACTGGTTTATAGTGGGATTAAAAGCTGCTACAGACTGGTTTATAGTGGGATTTAAAGCTGTTACAGACTGGTTTATAGTGGGATTTAAAGCTGTTACAGACTGGTTTATACTGGGATTAAAAGCTGTTACAGACTGGTTTATAGTGGGATTTAAAGCTGTTACAGACTGGTTTATACTGGGATTAAAAGCTGTTACAGACTGGTTTATATTGGGATTAAAAACTGTTACAGACTGGTTTATAGTGGGATTAAAAGCTGCTACAGACTGGTTTATAGTGGGATTTAAAGCTGTTACAGACTGGTTTATACTGGGATTAAAAGCTGTTACAGACTGGTTTATACTGGGATTAAAAGCTGTTACAGACTGGTTTATACTGGGATTAAAAGCTGTTACAGACTGGTTTATAGTGGGATTAAAAGCTGCTACAGACTGGTTTATAGTGGGATTAAAAGCTGCTACAGACTGGTTTATACTGGGATTAAAAGCTGTTACAGACTGGTTTATACTGGGATTAAAAGCTGCTACAGACTGGTTTATACTGGGATTAAACGCTGCTACACACTGGTTTATACTGGGATTAAAAGCTGCTACAGACTGGTTTATACTGGGATGAAAAGCTGCTACAGACTGGTTTATACTGGGATTAAAAGCTGTTACAGACTGGTTTATACTGGGATTAAAAGCTGTTACAGACTGGTTTATACTGGGATTAAAAGCTGCTACAGACCGGTTTATACTGGGATTAAAAGCTGCTACAGACTGGTTTATACTGGGATTAAAAGCCGTTACAGACTGGTTTATACTGGGATTAAAAGCCGTTACAGACTGGTTCATACTGGGATTAAAAGCTGTTACAGACTGGTTTATACTGGGATTAAAAGCCGCTACAGACTGGTTTATACTGGGATTAAAAGCCGTTACAGACTGGTTTATAGTGGGATTAAAAGCTGTACAGACTGGTTTATACTGGGATTAAAAGCTGCTACAGACTGGTTTATACTGGGATTAAAAGCTGCTACAGACTGGTTTATAGTGGGATTAAAAGCTGCTACAGACTGGTTTATACTGGGATTAAAAGCCGTTGCAGACTGGTTTATACTGGGATGAAAAGCTGCTACAGACTGGTTTATACTGGGATTAAAAGCTGCTACACACTGGTTTATACTGGGATTAAAAGCTGTTACAGACTGGTTTATACTGGGATTAAAAGCTGCTACAGACTGGTTTATACTGGGACTAAAAGCTGCTACAGACTGGTTTATACTGGGATTAAAAGCTGCTACAGACTGGTTTATACTGGGATTAAAAGCTACTACAGACTGGTTTACACTGGGATTAAAAGCTGCTACAGACTGGTTTATACTGGGATCAAAAGCTGCTACAGACTGGTTTACACTGGGATTAAAAGCTGCTACACACTGGTTTATACTGGGATTAAAAGCTGTTACAGACTGGTTTATAGTGGGATTTAAAGCTGTTACAGACTGGTTAACAGCTAGTGGGATTAAAAGCTGTTACAGACTGGTTCATACTGGGATTAAAAGCTGTTACAGACTGGTTTATACTGGGATTAAAAGCTGCTACAGACTGGTTTATACTGGGATTAAAAGCTGCTACAGACTGGTTTATACTGGGATTAAAAGCTGCTACAGCACTGGTTTATACTGGGATTAAAAGCTGTTACAGACTGGTTTATAGTGGGATTTAAAGCTGTTACAGACTGGTTTATACTGGGATTAAAAGCTGTTACAGACTGGTTTATACTGGGATTAAAAGCTGTTACAGACTGGTTTATACTGGGATTAAAGGCTGCTACAGACTGGTTTATACTGGGATTAAAAGCTGCTACAGACTGGTTTATACTGGGATTAAAAGCTGCTACACACTGGTTTATACTGGGATTAAAAGCTGTTACAGACTGGTTTATACTGGGATTTAAAGCTGTTACAGACTGTTTTATACTGGGATTAAAAGCTGTTACAGACTGGTTTATACTGGGATTAAAAGCTGCTACAGACTGGTTTATACTGGGATTAAAAGCTGTTACAGACTGGTTTATACTGGGATTAAAAGCTGTTACAGACTGGTTTATACTGGGATTAAAAGCTGTTACAGACTGGTTTATAGTGGGATTAAAAGCTGCTACAGACTGGTTTATACTGGGATGAAAAGCTGCTACAGACTGGTTTATACTGGGATTAAAAGCTGTTACAGACTGGTTTATACTGGGATTAAAAGCTGTTACAGACTGGTTTATACTGGGATTAAAAGCTGCTACAGACCGGTTTATACTGGGATTAAAAGCTGCTACAGACTGGTTTATACTGGGATTAAAAGCCGTTACAGACTGGTTTATACTGGGATTAAAAGCCGTTACAGACTGGTTCATACTGGGATTAAAAGCTGTTACAGACTGGTTTATACTGGGATTAAAAGCCGCTACAGACTGGTTTATACTGGGATTAAAAGCCGTTACAGACTGGTTTATAGTGGGATTAAAAGCTGGTACAGACTGGTTTATACTGGGATTAAAAGCTGCTACAGACTGGTTTATACTGGGATTAAAAGCTGCTACAGACTGGTTTATAGTGGGATTAAAAGCTGCTACAGACTGGTTTATACTGGGATTAAAAGCCGTTGCAGACTGGTTTATACTGGGATGAAAAGCTGCTACAGACTGGTTTATACTGGGATTAAAAGCTGCTACACACTGGTTTATACTGGGATTAAAAGCTGTTACAGACTGGTTTATACTGGGATTAAAAGCTGCTACAGACTGGTTTATACTGGGACTAAAAGCTGCTACAGACTGGTTTATACTGGGATTAAAAGCTGCTACAGACTGGTTTATACTGGGATTAAAAGCTACTACAGACTGGTTTACACTGGGATTAAAAGCTGCTACAGACTGGTTTATACTGGGATCAAAAGCTGCTACAGACTGGTTTACACTGGGATTAAAAGCTGCTACACACTGGTTTATACTGGGATTAAAAGCTGTTACAGACTGGTTTATAGTGGGATTTAAAGCTGTTACAGACTGTAACAGCTAGTGGGATTAAAAGCTGTTACAGACTGGTTCATACTGGGATTAAAAGCTGTTACAGACTGGTTTATACTGGGATTAAAAGCTGCTACAGACTGGTTTATACTGGGATTAAAAGCTGCTACAGACTGGTTTATACTGGGATTAAAAGCTGCTACACACTGGTTTATACTGGGATTAAAAGCTGTTACAGACTGGTTTATAGTGGGATTTAAAGCTGTTACAGACTGGTTTATACTGGGATTAAAAGCTGTTACAGACTGGTTTATACTGGGATTAAAAGCTGTTACAGACTGGTTTATACTGGGATTAAAGGCTGCTACAGACTGGTTTATACTGGGATTAAAAGCTGCTACAGACTGGTTTATACTGGGATTAAAAGCTGCTACACACTGGTTTATACTGGGATTTAAAGCTGTTACAGACTGGTTTATACTGGGATTTAAAGCTGTTACAGACTGTTTTATACTGGGATTAAAAGCTGTTACAGACTGGTTTATACTGGGATTAAAAGCTGCTACAGACTGGTTTATACTGGGATTAAAAGCTGTTACAGACTGGTTTATACTGGGATTAAAAGCTGTTACAGACTGGTTTATACTGGGATTAAAAGCTGTTACAGACTGGTTTATAGTGGGATTAAAAGCTGCTACAGACTGGTTTATATTGGGATTAAAAACTGTTACAGACTAGGGTTGTCACGGTACTCGGTACTTCGGTACCAAGTCGGTACCAGCACTGCTGTCGTACTGTCGGTACTTGTATTTTCATGGTACCGGTAGTACCGATGGTACCGAAGGAAACGGACGTAAGAGATGTTTACATCCGCCCGCTGCTAGCTAAACAGTTGGGTGGAGATGGCTACATCGAGTGCAGCGGGAGCGGCTGCTCCGCCTCAGCTCGTTGAAAAAAAGGGAACCAGGAGCCACATATGGAAGTACTTTGGCTTCAGGCCAAACGACAAAGGGGACATAATAAATCCCCAAAACCCAATTTGCCGAAGATGTGGAAAGGGATTCAATACGAAAGGAGGAAACACGTCCAATCTAGCAAAGCACCTTAAAGACAGGCACCCGGATCTATACAAAGAATTCAAGGTGAGCAGAACTTTACGAAGTTTTTGCTAGCGGACCACAACGGAGCCTTACCGAGGCACATTTTAATTTGACATTTATCTGGTAATTTGTATGTAACTAACTCAGGACAAGCCCGTACAATGGAGTGTTTAAAATTTTGTCCATGATTACATTTCTGACTGGCTGCTGGGATTTATAATGCTGTTCTTGCATTAAGCACAATATTGTTCATTTCTGTTAAATACTTGAGGGCATGCCATTATAGAAATATTTTTTTAATTATTATTCTTATTTCTTTTTTATTTATTTGTTTGTTCTTTAGTAAAAAAAACACAATCTTTGTGTAAATACTTGAAGGGAAAACACCAAGGTATATATTTTATTATTATTTATCTGTTCAAGTTTCTACAATGTAAACAGATTAATATTTTAATAAAGATGCTGGATATCTTGAATAAATTAGTCTTTTTATTTTTTTGCCGTGGTATCGAATTAGGTATCGAGTATTGTGTAACTTCACTGGTATTGGTATCGACTACTGAATTTCTGGTATCGTGACAACCCTATTACAGACTGGTTTATACTGGGATTAATAGCTGCTACAGACTGGTTTATACTGGGATTAAAAGCTGCTACAGACTGGTTTATACTGGGATTAAAAGCTGCTACAGACTGGTTTATAGTGGGATTTAAAGCTGTTACAGACTGGTTTATAGTGGGATTAAAAGCTGCTACAGACTGGTTTATAGTGGGATTTAAAGCTGTTACAGACTGGTTTATACTGGGATTAAAAGCTGTTACAGACTGGTTTATAGTGGGATTAAAAGCTGCTACAGACTGGTTTATAGTGGGATTTAAAGCTGTTACAGACTGGTTTATACTGGGATTAAAAGCTGTTACAGACTGGTTTATAGTGGGATTAAAAGCTGCTACAGACTGGTTTATAGTGGGATTTAAAGCTGTTACAGACTGGTTTATACTGGGATTAAAAGCTGTTACAGACTGGTTTATAGTGGGATTAAAAGCTGCTACAGACTGGTTTATAGTGGGATTTAAAGCTGTTACAGACTGGTTTATACTGGGATTTAAAGCTGTTATAGACTGGTTTATACTGGGATTAAAAGCTGTTACAGACTGGTTTATACTGGGATTAAAAGCTGCTACAGACTGGTTTATACTGGGATTAAAAGCTGCTACAGACTGGTTTATACTGGGATTAAAAGCTGTTACAGACTGGTTTATAGTGGGATTAAAAGCTGCTACAGACTGGTTTATACTGGGATTTAAAGCTGTTACAGACTGGTTTATAGTGGGATTTAAAGCTGTTACAGACTGGTTTATACTGGGATTAAAAGCTGTTACAGACTGGTTTATAGTGGGATTTAAAGCTGTTACAGACTGGTTTATACTGGGATTAAAAGCTGTTATAGACTGGTTTATACTGGGATTAAAAGCTGTTACAGACTGGTTTATACTGGGATTAAAAGCTGCTACAGACTGGTTTATACTGGGATTAAAAGCTGCTACAGACTGGTTTATAGTGGGATTTAAAGCTGTTACAGACTGGTTTATGTTGGGATTAAAAGCTGTTACAGACTGGTTTATACTGGGATTAAAAGCTGTTACAGACTGGTTTATAGTGGGATTAAAAGCTGCTACAGACTGGTTTATACTGGGATTTAAAGCTGTTACAGACTGGTTTATAGTGGGATTTAAAGCTGTTACAGACTGGTTTATACTGGGATTAAAAGCTGTTACAGACTGGTTTATAGTGGGATTTAAAGCTGCTACAGACTGGTTTATACTGGGATTAAAAGCTGTTACAGACTGGTTTATAGTGGGATTTAAAGCTGCTACAGACTGGTTTATACTGGGATTAAAAGCTGTTACAGACTGGTTTATAGTGGGATTAAAAGCTGCTACAGACTGGTTTATATTGGGATTAAAAACTGTTACAGACTGGTTTATAGTGGGATTAAAAGCTGCTACAGACTGGTTTATAGTGGGATTTAAAGCTGTTACAGACTGGTTTATACTGGGATTAAAAGCTGTTACAGACTGGTTTATAGTGGGATTTAAAGCTGTTACAGACTGGTTTATACTGGGATTAAAAGCTGTTACAGACTGGTTTATAGTGGGATTAAAAGCTGTTACAGACTGGTTTAGATTTAAATAAAACGTGTTAATTTTAACAGTCACTGAAGTTCTTCACATTAAAAGTCTTGCAGACCTAATGTGCTATTTGGGGACCCACTTGGGGGCTCTGTGACCCCATGTTGGGAACCACTGCTCTAAGTTAAAGATGGATACAGATTCTTTGTTGATCATCTGCGTCTTTTTCATACACGTTTGGTCATTTTCCAGGATGATCAGAACTCTGCACTGCCCTCTGGTGGACGTATTAGGTAACAGCCACTTGAAGGCTGCATGGAAGCGCGAGGACGGGGACGTTTATGTGGGACGGACAAGTTGACGTATGTAAAGGGAGAAATGAGACTTCAGCAGTTTCCACTATGAAAGTTGTCACACAGGAAAAAAGATGCAACAACAATGGTTTATAATCGCACAGCGGAGATCTAAATCGTGATCATGAGGCGTCTAAAGATTCCCGTTGTTGGTGAAGTTCAGGTTCAACCTTCATCTCTGTGTGTAACCATGGCGACTGAGGCGATGCTGAGTCAAGATTTTCTCATCAGCTTTTGAGTATAAGATGAGTTTTGGGTTCCAGTCTCGTGTTTTTGTCTCCATCCCGCAGAATTTCTTCTGTTTTTATGATCGATTGTTTATTTTTTCTGCTTTTCAGAGAACAAGAGCGCGAGCTTCTGTTTCAGAAGAAAGGGAAGAGGCCGCGAGGACGACCCCGAAAGATCCTGGTAAGTCTGAACCAGGTTCCTGGTCCTATCGAGTCCACGTCTCTTCTTCACTCATCTTATCATCTTCCTTTCAGCCTCCACCAGCTCCTACCAAGGACAGCCGCTCTTCATCTTCCTCTTGCTCTGGCCTCTCATCCTCGCCAGACTTCTCTTCTTCAGAGGATGAAGATCACACGAAGAAGGCCAAGCCCAGCCACCGCGTCCACCCTGTCCCCCAAAAACGACCCCAGATCCTGTTGGCCAAGCTGGATCCGCCCCGTAAGAAGAAGCGTGGGAGGAAGCCGCTGAACCCCGACCTGAAAGCCTTACGGCAGGCGAAGAGTCGACCTCCTCCTCCTCTTCCTCCTCCTCCTCCACGCCACCACCAGCCAATCAGATCTCTGCGAGACGAGTCGCGGCCCGGCGTGAAGAAGCCGCTGCAGCCTGCCAGCTTCACGTATCCCGGCCTGAGCCGCAGCTCCAGAGACGAGGCCGCCACTGGCTCCCAGACCTCCAGCAGCTCCTTCTCCCAGACCGCCACTGCCAGACCCGGATCCCTGGGCTGCGTCTGGACCAACCGCTCCCTGTCCGCCTCGTCTTCGTCCTCCCACAGTAAATCCAGTCCATCCAAGAAGATCTCAGAGCTCCGACGCACCGTCTCAGAAACAGGAAGCAGAGCGGACGGCTACAAAGCGTCTCCTCTGAAACAAGGCGGCGGTGCGGCGGCGCTCGGTCTGCACACCGGCTTCCAGGCGGCGGTCCAGTCCCAGAGGAGGCAGGATGGTGTGGGGGGTCAGATCGGGCTGGTCCAACACAAGCAGCACAACTCCAGCCTCTCCAAACCGTCATCATCCTCACCTTCATCTCGAGACCGAGCGAGTCAGGCACTGAGTCTCCGAGCGCTCAACCTGCAGAGCGTCAGCAAGGTGGGAGGCGGCGGCCTGCACGGCGGCTTCCGGAGCGGTGCCATCGTCGTGAAGGCCGGGGGCGGGAGTGCCAAAGAGATCCGGACACCGGCCGGAGCGCAGCGCTCCACTCAGACAGCCGCGGAGCAGGGGCGGGGTCCGGCGGTGGGGGGCGGCGGCCGGCTGGACGAACGGAAACACGGGCCAAGCTCCCAGAACCGCAGCCTGAACGAGCTCAGCACCGGAGACTCGGATGAGACCAGCAGTGAGTCGGAGCACGATGCTGCCATGTTCCCCGACGACAGCAGGCCGAGCCGCGGGAACGCTGCCACCGAGTCGGACACGGAAACAGATTGGAGGCCCGCGAGGAGCCTCTTGGAGCACGTCTTCGTCACTGATGTCACGGCCAACTTCGTCACGGTAACGGTGAAGGAGTCGCCGACCAGTGTGGGCTTCTTCAGCTCACGGAATCACTGAGGGACCCCAGAACCAACCACGATCCACTCAGGGTTTCCACGGCGCTCCGACGTTCCCAGGTCCAGGTCCAGGTCCAGTCAGAGACTTAACACCACATCTGCGAATAACAACTCAAACGGGAGATTTTTCTGGTGTTTAAACCCCGTTTACACTGGATCTCTGACCCGGAACCAGAACTGGATCAGAACCAGGCAGCTGTTCTTGAACCAGATCAGAAAACTCTGAAATAATTTGCTGGATCTGAACATTCCTCACAAACAAATTCCTCCAAGTGAGCCATGAATCGGTGACCGAAAGCGGATCCAGATCCAGACCCAGAACCGAACATCTGAAGAGTTCCTTTGTGAGTTTTTACTCTGGTACTGATCTGTTTATAACAGAACCGTCTCAACAGAAGTCGGCTGAAGTGGTCCAAGTTCAACGCCACAGAGAGGAAGAGAACCGACTCAGATCAAACAAACCTTCCTGCAATAGAAAGGAGGTTTGAAAGCACAAAGTAATCAATCAGAGCACAGGGGACACTGGCTCCGCCTCCAGAGTAACAAAAGTCCACCTGACAGGTGAGCATGTGGCAGATTTGTGCTTTCAGGTCTGCCACTGTGCACACGGGCAGGTGTGGGGCAGGTGTGGTTCATGTATGGAAAACCAACAGCACCCAGATTCACATTCCAGTAAAAATCCATAAATCTGCGTTTTGTACATCGATCATTAACAGAGTCACGTGATTTAATTAAACACACCTGTACCAGCAGCAGCGGGCAAACCACAACGTAAAGAACGTGTCGTGTCAAGTTCACCTGGAAAGGTTCCAGGTGTTTTAGCTTCATTCTGACAGAGGGTCCATACCTGTACCGAGTTAATCATACCTATACCGAGTTAATCATACTTGTCCAGAGTTAATCATACTTGTCCAGAGTTAATCATACCTGTCCCGAGTTAATCATACTTGTCCAGAGTTAATCATACCTGTCCCGAGTTAATCATACCTGTCCCGAGTTAATCATACCTGTACCGAGTTAATCATACCTGTCCCGAGTTAATCATACCTGTCCCGAGTTAATCATACTTGTCCCGAGTTAATCATACCTGTCCCGATTTAATCATACCTGTCCCGAGTTAATCATACCTGTCCCGAATTAATCATACTTGTCCCGATTTAATCATACCTGTCCCGAGTTAATCATACCTGTCCCGAGTTAATCATACCTGTCCCGAGTTAATCATACCTGTCCCGAGTTAATCATACCTGTACCGAGTTAATCATACTTGTCCAGAGTTAATCATACCTGTCCCGAGTTAATCATACCTGTCCCGAGTTAATCATACCTGTACCGAGTTAATCATACCTGTCCCGAGTTAATCATACCTGTCCCGAGTTAATCATACTTGTCCCGAGTTAATCATACCTGTCCCGATTTAATCATACCTGTCCCGAGTTAATCATACCTGTCCCGAATTAATCATACTTGTCCCGATTTAATCATACCTGTCCCGAGTTAATCATACCTGTCCCGAGTTAATCATACCTGTCCCGAGTTAATCATACCTGTCCCGAGTTAATCATACTTGTCCCGATTTAATCATACCTGTCCCGAGTTAATCATACCTGTCCTGAATTAATCATACTTGTCCCGATTTAATCATACCTGTCCCGAGTTAATCATACCTGTCCCGAGTTAATCATACCTGTCCCGAGTTAATCATACTTGTCCCGAGTTAATCATACCTGTCCCGAGTTAATCATACCTCTCCCGAGTTAATCATACTTGTCCCGAGTTAATCATACCTGTCCCGAGTTAATCATACCTGTCCCGAGTTAATCATACTTGTCCCGAGTTAATCATACCTGTCCCGAGTTAATCATACCTGTCCCGAGTGCTGTCCATGTGTGATCGTATCGCTCCAGATGTGTTGATGCTAAATGTGTCAGCAGCTTCTGAAACTAGAGATCGTTTTTAAACCAAGATGAGGTCATCGCGTTCTCAGGAAAAGCTCTTCTGTGGTTTTTGTTTAATTTGAGTTTAGGTAAAAGGCTGCAGATCAGTTATTTAAAAGCAGCATCTTAATAATAATATTACAAATTATTAATTATTGTTATAATAATGATTATAATAATAATAGATTATGTGATTATCAAACATGCATCTAGATATAATAATAATAATAATAACAATTATTATTTTTATAATAATAATAATACTTAACAACAATAATGGCACTGTTGGCTTTCCGTACATGAGGACGTTTGGTCCTGCAGGCCGAAGCGCCTCCTCAGCAGGATGTTTTAGTACCGCTGCTGTCGCCCGCCTGCTCGTCTCGTGCGCAGCTTCGATGAATGTCTGGGTGTCGGTTGATGTTTTCTGGGAGCTTTCAGCCTCATCTGGTGGTTCTGGCTGGAACCTCGTCCCCGGAGTTTTTATGGAGGACTCGCCGTCCTCACCGTCTCTGCAGGTAGAAAACTGGGTTTAAACCTACAGGTGGACCTAGACGCCACCGCGTCTCACAGGTTGTCCCACAGCTGGACTCTCTGTGGGGACGAGCTGTTTTACACCTGCGTCCGGACCAGGTGGCTTTATCCCTGTCTGAGACGTGTAAGTCTGTGGTCGGGGTTCTTCGTATCATCTTTGGACCAAAGATGTAAAGGAGTGTGAGCTGTGTTGTTCTCGTATTGTGGACTGGATGTCTTGCACTGTGTACGGTCCAAAGATGAGCCGACTGGAACGTCTCATCTCTTCTCTTTGCCAGTTTTGTACCATTTGAATACATTTGCCATCTCAGTGTCTTCTGGAGTTGAAATATGTGTTAATTTATATTTGTAAATATGTGTTTTTTATGATGTGATATCTTATATCTATGTGGTGCTCATGTTGGCCGACTAGCTTCAGATTCTTGTAGCCTGTGTGCCTCTCAGCTATTTGAAGGATTTGGAAATAAAGAGTTAAAAAGCTCAACGTGGATCGTGGTGCAGTTCCCATCCTCACCAGCAGGTGTCTGTCGGACAGTCGGAGAAGCTTCTGCTGGCCTCATTTCTAAAGCTGGCGTGGGAACAAAATCCGGCGTACGGCAGTTCTGGTCAGCGTTTGGATTTATAAAAACCAGACATGACGGGAGAACGTCCCTCCCTCCACGGCGACTCTGATCCGGGCTTACACACCTAACCATACGCCGGTTTTTGTTCCTACGCCAGCTTCAGAAATGAGGCTGCAGGTCAGCAGACTTGACGTTTGGATGAGGAGTCACCTCCTCTTCATCCGGGCTGCCGGCTGCAACGTGAACCCAAGTATGTGGGTGAAAACTCAAGGGATGGACTAGGTGAACACATAATAAATTTATCTAACTTCTAATTAAAAAAACACTGAATCTTTGTGTAAAATGTAAATAAAAACTAAATGCAGTGATTGTAAAGACATTTTATTCCCAGTAGAAAATAAAAACACATCAGAGATGAAACGGAGACGTTTCTCCATGAGATGAAAATATGAGCTGATAGTGAATCTGATGGAAAAAGCTGGAACAGGAGCAACAAAAGGCTGGAAAAGTACCTGGTACAAACCAGAAACACCTGGAGGAGCATTGGACAACTAACCAGGTTACCTGGTAACAGGTCAGTAACATGACTGGTATAAAAGGAGCATTTCAGAGAGGCAGAGTCTCAGATGGAAAGATGGACAGAGCTTCACCAATCTGAGACAAACTGGATCTAAAACTGTGGAACAATTTCAGAAAAATGTTCCTCAGACTCTGAAGATCCTCCACCTACAGTGTAGAACATCATCAGAAGATTCAGAAGATGGAGTGTTTATGGTAACATACGTAGTTTAACAGATGTGTTAAACTACGTGAATTTAGTTCAGAACTGGTTCCAGTTTTCCTGAAAGGTTGACATGGTTCCTGTTGTGAGCATTATTTTTGTCCAGTGAGTGATGAGACACGAGTTCATTGATTTTCAGATCTGGAGGACTTCTTGTGTCATTGCAAGAAACATTTCCACAACAGCAGTGTAGTCCAGGACTGGTGACCTCTTCAGGACGACAGGCGACCTGTTCAAGAGGACTGGACCTGACATAAACCTGTCCATGAGGACTGGGGACCTGTCTGGGGGGACTGAAGACCTGTTCAGGAGGACTGGTCATTGCCATGGTTACGGGAAACTGCAGCTGTCAGCCGATTCAGGAAGATGGTGACTGAAAACACCACAGACAGAAGCCATCATCTCAGAGAGCTGCAGACTTCCAGCAGAGAGGTGGAATTTTCCCAAAATAAGTGGGAGTAAACAAGCTGCCACAGAGGGGCCCCTCACAGCATGATGGTATGCATAAACAGTGAACAGTATGGGGCAGTGTTACACCCCCACCCGGACCTCCACCCGTTACACCGACTCCCCCTCTGAGCTTCATGCAGTCAGAAACCCGCAGCACTGAAGGTCCAGGATGTGGGTCTGATTGGTGGGAAGGAACAGCTGACAGGATGTCTGCTGATGTTTTAGCCAATGAGAGCGTGTTTGAAGACCGAGAGGAAACAATTCAGCTTGTTAAACATTTTTTAAAAGCTTCATTAACCACTGTGGATCGCTGTGATTTACCACCTTTTCAGTTCATCAGTGGATGAAAGAATTTTACACATTAATACTTTTTTTTGTTTTATCCCTTTAAATGTCAGTGGAAGGATGGGGCGGTCTTTGGAGGTGGAGGGGATATTTGTGAGTTAGATGGGTGGATGGAGGGGGTTATTGGGGGTGGGTTGGTGGTGCTGTGGTTCCCAGGGTGCCTGACTGGGGCATCAGTGTGGGTACTGGCCTAAGTTGAATGGCCGTCTGGGGGAGCCCTTCCTCCTGAGCGTTGGACAGGGCCTCTGCCTTGGCAGGGTGGGTGGTTCTCAGGCTTGTGGGGCCCTGGCCCTGGGTCTTACTCTGGTTGGGGTCTTACTCTGGCCCTGGGTCTTACTCTGGTTGGGGTCTTACTCTGGCCCTGGGTCTTACTCTGGTTGGGGTCTTACTCCTCTTGGCAAAGCAAATTTGTTCAGTACAACACAGCAGCCAGACCAGACCTGGGCCAGCGCCGGGCCACATATGGCCCTTTGGTGGACTTCGACCGGCTGTGTAAGGTAAATTGGAAAAATAAAATAAACTTTTTTTGAAGTTTTATCTCATGCATGGACTTAAGCTGCATTGTTTTTATTTTGAAGGGTTTTTTTTGTTCGTGTGTACAATGATGCAATACGTAGCAGGTCACAAGAGACTTGCCCTCAAAAATGTCTGCTAATGATAAAAAAGAAGGGTAGATGCCGAGTGAAGGGTTTTCAGCCACACATGGACAGCTGAGTATTTATTGACTGAAGCCAGAGATAAAACCGTGTGTTTAGTTTGCAGAGCAGATTGTCGTATTTAAGGATTACAATTTTAATCGGCATTATGAAGCAAAACGCGTGGAAACAGAAAAACCTGTTTTTCCACGGACATCAGACTCTTTCTAGCTCAGCTAGAAAACGCTGCAAGACTTCGTTACCAAGCTTCACACATCCAGGAACGCAGACACCAAGACCAGCTTTGTGATGTCCCACAAAATCGCTAAAAGCATTCAGCCGTTCTCAGAGGGAGAGTTTGTGTAAGAGTGCTTAGTGGACTCTGCAGCACCCTGAAAAAAAGAAGCACCTGAGCGACAGGCAAAGACACCTCGGAGCTCTCAGATGAGGACTGGGTGCAGATTTTGCATTTGCTGTTGATGTGACTGCGCGGATGAATGAACTGAACACCAACCTACAGGGCCGTGCACAGCCTGGTGAAGGCTTTCATGAGAAAGTTGAAGCTTCTTTCAAGCCGACTGGAGAGCAGCACTCTGACCATCAGCTGATCACGTCTGCAGGTACTCGTCCATGTGAGGAGCACGGCATGAGGACTTTTCAGGGCGATTTGAAGATCTCAGAACAATCGAGGATGAAATGCACATGGTTTCCTCTCCTTTAGCTGCAGGGGGCTAACGCCCTGGTGATGTTTACCTCACTGATCTGGCGTCTGATGCGATGCAGGCAGAACACTTTAAGTCACTGCTGGATTCTTACTCTTCTCTGAAGGAGGAGAACTTTCCAAACATGAGGACACATGCTCAGAAGTTGGTTCTCTTGACTCTACCAACATATGTGAACAAACATTCCCAGTGATGAAGTTTACCAAATCCAGGTATAGATCCTCTCTCACAGGTGATCATCAGTCATCTGGTTTCACATCTCCTCCTCAGTCATTCAGCCTGACTTGGATGCACCCGTTAAAGCCCAACAGAGACGAGATTTCTCTCAATGAACAAGAAAAAATCTAAAAACACCAAATGAGGTGGTTAGACTACAAATGTAGGCATTTAAAGGCATCAACTATCATTGCACTAGGACACCTTCTTTAGAGTCCTTTTTCTCAATTCACAGTTCAGTGACCATCATCATGATAATTTGACGTATCCTGCTTAATATCTGGAGTACAAAGACAATATTGTGACTTTAAGCTAAGCTAAGAGCTAAGAACCTCTTTCCAACACTCCATGAAACTCAGAATGTCTTTTGGTGTGAACGTGACTAAAAAGGAACATTTTGGGGAAATTTAATTGAAAAAAAGGCATTTTTAGTAAGACAGCCTCACTTTTTCATTGCTTAATCCCAACATTTACTCTTACCAGCTTGTCGGAGCAACTTTTTTTACTGTGTTTTATGAGAAACTGCATTAAAATTCTGTAGAGTTCAGCCTTTTGGCCCTCTTCTGTTCCTCATGTGGCTCTGTGGAAAAAATAACTGCCCACCTCTGAGCCAGACGACATTCTGCTGCCATGATGCTGGACAGGACTGATTTTGCCTTTAGCCTTTAGTCTAACTTATTTCATCCACTTTTCCTTCATCCATCATCTGGACTTGTTAGACAGGTGCTGCAGTAAGCCAGACTCTGGAAGTCAGTCTGGAACCAGTCTGGATTAAATAAGGGGGAGCTGCGTTCCTGGAGCGTCTTGAGGCTTCGTGAGGAGATTGATGGAGCTGGAAGGGATGGAAGGTGAAGCTCTTTGTTCAGTGACTTTCATGGAATATCCCCAAAATGAAAACAAAGGCCATATTGAGTCTGGGTTGTAGAGATATAAAGGAACTAGACCAAGAATAGCATAACATATGAAAATCAGCCAATATGAAAGTCTGTGTGCATAAGGGACGGCCATTTAACTGCAGTAATAATAACAATGGATTAGATTTATATAGCACTTTTCAAGGCACCCAAAGTGCTTTACATTGTGTCCATAAGGGCTGGGATATACTTGCTGTTAGCGACGCGTACGTATCGTGGCCGCCACGTGTTCCTAGAGTTAGTTTGGTACGTAGGCCGCTCAAGTTGAGGCGAGGTAACATGTCGTGAGCGTAAGATGTAATATTGGCCTGAACTCTAGAAACGCTCATGCAAACCAGAACACGAGGTCTGAGGTAAATACATGGCGGATAGTTTGAAAAGAGTCTCTTGGGCCTTGTCCACACCTACATCTGTGTGATGTTTCCTTTCCGTTGCAGTCGTTCCTTACAGCTAGCAACAAACTGGAAGCGTTTTGGTAGATTGACCTTTTCACTATTTCAAAGCCCAAGTGCTGCCCCTAGTGGTGAGCCTCAGTATTGAGCGTTTTTGCTGCGCCATGCTTCCGTCATTTGCAGTAAGTATTTACAGAAACGTAGCGGAACGTTGATGCATATGCTAGCATCCCCAGCGAGCATATCCAGCCCTGATTCATTCACTCCTCCTCCATATTTGGTGACTGGCCACAGCTGCCCTGACCGAACGAAACGTGCAGTGATGTGTCCGATTTCCACAACCAGTAAAGAAATGCAGAGCAGATGGTTCACAGGGTCTAGTTTCTGAAGATACTGACCAGGGACCTTAACAAGTAACACATCACCATCATCCAAGATGGAGGCAAGAAAGTAGCTGATTCTCTTGTCTTAAGGGAGAAATTGGATTTCATAAAGAAGAAACCCAACTTTACTTTTATCCTGGATAGAAGGAATCAGTGTGTGTCTTGGATAACAGACTCTGATCAAAGGTACTAGCTAAATACTTGTAGGATGAAGCTGGTTCCAGTTAGACCCCTTAAGCTGTTGAAAGCTGAGGAATGGTTGGCCTTCTGAAAACAGCTTATACTGGAGCACGTTGCATTTACACGTTACATTTCAGGGTTGGAGATGGGGTGTAATTTCCCTCTGGAATAAACAAAATAAGTTCATTTCACTTCATTTAGCAGCAGTTTGAGGCGCTGAAGCTTTACAGTTACAGTGATTAACTGCATCAACTGACTGAACATTTTTAAGTGTTGTTGAGAAGTGAATCTGCTGTGGATCCACAAACTAAACAACCATAATCCACTAGAGCACAGCTACCCAGGGTGGTGGACGGCCTCAATCCAGCAGGTCGTCAATGTATCCCTGCTTCAACACACCTGAATCAAATGAAGAGGATCTAACAGCCTTTTAAAGTTCTGTACCATGACTCATTCATTTGGGTCATGTGTGGCGAAGCAGGAATACACAGAAAACCCGCTGGATTGTGGTTCTCATAGGACCGAAATGAATACATCTTGTCAAGCCAATGTAAACCCTGCAGCTCCTGATTGGATGCAGGTGTGTTTAATGAGTGTAATTAGTGCAGAGCACATGTATAAGAGCAGCCTCTGGCTGCTGTAGGTGAGTTGCTGTTCTGAGGGAAACATGGTGATGGAGCTTTCTGGAAGGTCAGCTATTAAGGTTTGGAGTCAATCTGAGTGGTTGTTGCAGCATTTGGGGTGTTTACCTGTCCAACTGTCTTCCAGGGTTTCTTGGATCTGCCTGCTTTTTGGTCTGGCTGCTGGTTTTCCTGCAGCTTCTCCTCCTGCAGCTGGACCAAGAGGCTTCAGCTCCTCTCAATCTGCCTCCCCAAGAACCTGGTACACGGACAGAACTGTCAAGTTCCCAGTGCCGTCCCAGTCAGGAACGTCATCATTTGGTAGCTCCGGGTCTGGGGTCTTCTCTGCTGGTGGTGGATCCGGGTCTGGGGTCTTCTCTGCTGGTGGTGGATCCGGGTCTGGGGTCTTCTCTGCTGGTGGTGGATCTGGGTCTGGGGTCTTTGTTGGTAGTGACTCTGGAGTCTTATCTGCTGGGGATGCTGCACTACAGGTTTTCCAGGACCTGTCGTCCTTGGGGAGCAACCTGCAGGATGCCCGTCAGATGAGCCTCGGTGAGGCCTGGAACAACAACAACCAGGTGGCCTTCGGCAGTGTTGCAGGTTATCCTCATTATGCAGTTTCCCACGTCGTCCACTACAACAGCGGCTACCAGCGAGCAAGGGACGGACGTACTGATCAGAAATATGTGGATGATCTCTCTGGCCACATTCCTCTACCTGAAATCCGCCACGGACGGAAGGTGTGATTGGATCTGCAGGTCCAGAGAGGTAAGAGGAGCTCAGTTATGAACCTTTCAACATGTCTTCTTTCCTACTCACCACGTCTCCTCTTGCCTCCCTCTCCTGCAGGCTGAACATCAACCAGAACATGTGAAACTGAATAAAGCTTTCTTGGTTATTTCATTGTCTTTCCTTAAACCGGCCTGATGTGGTTCCTTTTAGGCCCAACAACGAATTCAAGCCTCTGGAACCAAATATTGATATTTGCTGGAGGGGATGAGGCCATGAAATTTAACTTTGAATCCTGACTGCAACTGAAATCTGAAATTCTAAGGGGCGGGAACACATCACACCAGTTTAGAATTGCTGCATTGGCTCCATGTGTTTTTAGGGTTAAGGTTCTTATAAATGTGTTGATCTCATCTGACTTATGACCCCTCGTGGACCCTGAGGTATTCTGGTACCGATCTTTTGGTTTTAAGAGTAAGGACCAAAACCTATAGCAGGCCTTGTTTCATTGTTATGGTCCTCATCTGGACCATCCTACTGGAGACCCTCAGGGCTGAAGACCTGTTTAACTTGACTTTTAAGTAAGTTTTATTTTTGATCTTAATTTTCACATTGTATTTTCATTTCACTCAACTGTTTTATTCTTAGCTGTTTGGTTATTTAATCTTTAACTCCACTGTACCTCCACGCTGGGGGTTGTTGCCATGGTGATGGCCCATGGCTGGGGCCCTGCACTACAGCCTTATGGCTGTGGTGTGCCCTGATCAGGGTGGTTGCCATGATGGCAGCTGCTGTAGGACATGGGTGGACTGGCTTCTGGTGTGGATGGATCCCTGTGATATTTCCTAACAGCAGCACCAAGCCAGATTTAGGGAGTTTAGGGAGTCATGTTTGTGCAGAACTGGGGGGGCGGGCACTGCTTTGTGTATACATGTGTGAAAGTGTTATCAAATTTTAATGTGTAAAGGCTCATTTAATATGCATGAATTGTTTTCATGTAAAGTGCTTTATAAAGTTTGATTTGATAAATGGACACTGAGAGGAAACCCTTTTTCTGTACTGAGAACTTCAGAAATGAGTGGGATGAAAATCCAATTGTCCTGGGTCAATGGGTTTAAAGGTTTGATTACACTCTCGTTTCATCATGATTTTTACTTCAAGAAATGTGCTTCCAAATACCCTGAATGTTTTTCTGCCAGGCCTCCAAGGGGCACTGCAATGGCACCACAAATACAGATTGAGCACATGCATGATATTAAGATGGCTGAGAATTATTCCCCCCCAACCAGGCTGAAACCGAAGGTGATTGAACTTTCGTTTCTTGCGATACACGATGTCCCGTCTGCTTCGAGTCCACCCTGACCGACTTAAACGGGGTTCAGATTCTCACAAATCCATACTGATGTGTGTAAAATCAGAAGTGTGTTGACATGTAGGTCAAAGATTAATCTTACCGTGGTTAGATAACTAAGCATATTAGGGAAGAGATAGAGATATATATATATATATATATACATACATACATATATACATATATACATATATATACACACCTTGACTGAACTACTTCCTGGTTTTTACCAGAAAATCTCAAGCAATGAAATAACCAAGAAAGCTTTATTCAGTTTCACATGTTCTGGTTGATGTTCAGCCTGCAGGAGAGGGAGGCAAGAGGAGACGTGGTGAGTAGGAAAGAAGACATGTTGAAAGGTTCATAACTGAGCTCCTCTTACCTCTCTGGACCTGCAGATCCAATCACACCTTCCGTCCGTGGCGGATTTCAGGTAGAGGAATGTGGCCAGAGAGATCATCCACATATTTCTGATCAGTACGTCCGTCCCTTGCTCGCTGGTAGCCGCTGTTGTAGTGGACGACGTGGGAAACTGCATAATGAGGATAACCTGCAACACTGCCGAAGGCCACCTGGTTGTTGTTGTTCCAGGCCTCACCGAGGCTCATCTGACGGGCATCCTGCAGGTTGCTCCCCAAGGACGACAGGTCCTGGAAAACCTGTAGTGCAGCATCCCCAGCAGATAAGACTCCAGAGTCACTACCAACAAAGACCCCAGACCCAGATCCACCACCAGCAGAGAAGACCCCAGACCCGGATCCACCACCAGCAGAGAAGACCCCAGACCCGGAGCTACCAAATGATGACGTTCCTGACTGGGACGGCACTGGGAACTTGACAGTTCTGTCCGTGTACCAGGTTCTTGGGGAGGCAGATTGAGAGGAGCTGAAGCCTCTTGGTCCAGCTGCAGGAGGAGAAGCTGCAGGAAAACCAGCAGCCAGACCAAAAAGCAGGCAGATCCAAGAAACCCTGGAAGACAGTTGGACAGGTAAACACCCCAAATGCTGCAACAACCACTCAGATTGACTCCAAACCTTAATAGCTGACCTTCCAGAAAGCTCCATCACCATGTTTCCCTCAGAACAGCAACTCACCTACAGCAGCCAGAGGCTGCTCTTATACATGTGCTCTGCACTAATTACACTCATTAAACACACCTGCATCCAATCAGGAGCTGCAGAGGCACAGCTTGTTTTTCTTTCTAGCAAACTCCATTTCTGCATCAGTGTTGTGCAGAAAGAATAATCTGGCATAAATATTAGCATTACAGACTTTAAATGGGAGATATAAAATAACTGGTCTCGTGTAAAGCTTAGTAAATTTTTGCACACTCAGGATTTTTGTCCAAAAACATGCAAGATAAAAAATGTTCTCTGAGTTTACTTTAAAATCTGAATACAATTATTTACCATTTAAGTACATCTAACATGTCAGTGGAAAGTTTCTGTTGTACATGCACCACATTGGTATATTCTGCATGATGGGCATAACTCTTTACCTGGGGGGTGTTTTCCATGAAGCTGGATGAAGGGAAAGCCGGGCTTATGTTAAGTCTGGCCCATTTAATCCAGAGTTTCGTTCCATCAACGTGGTTTATGTGAATGCCGCTCAGTAACCATGGTAACTGATGCACCAGAACCAGCCTGCTCGGGGGCAGGCTAACCTTTAGCTTAGCTGTGTCTCAAATGTCTGATTCAGACTCCCAAAATAAAGCTCCACCTGGTAGAACGCTGCTCCGCCTCATTCTGGTATAAAATAAGAAACAGCTGTTATTACGTCACTACTTTGTCTGGAATAATCAATAAATCTGTCAGCAGCAGTTTAACTAAAGAAACACGACTATACACGTACTGAACATGAAATAAAAAGAACATGGTTTTCATTAAAACTAATTAACACCTTATTAACCCTCCCCAGGTTCAGGAACCCGACCTCCACTGCCTCTGGTTGGCTAACAGTAAAACTGGGATCAGCTGAGCCCCGTCCATACAGGCCGAGGGTGTTTAAAGAGAGAGAGAGAGAAAGCTGGTCTAGAGAGATGGACGGAGAAAGATATAGATAGATAGAGACAGGGTTTCTTTCTGGTTACCATGGCTTGGCCTTTTATTAATAACCCTGCAGAGGGCGCCTGCTTCATTCAAAGCTCATTCAGACCACCAGACCCACGGTTTTCAGGGGGAGGACCACCAGTAGCAGTGGTCTCTGACGTTGTCTTGGTCTCTGACTTTGTCTTGGTCTCTGACGTTGTCTCGGTCTCTGACGTTGTCTCGGTCTCTGACGTTGTCTCGGTCTCTGACGTTGTCTTGGTATCTGACGTTGTCTCGGTCTCTGACTTTGTCTTGGTCTCTGACGTTGTCTCTGACGTTGTCTCGGTCTCTGACGTTGTCTCGGTCTCTGACGTTGTCTCTGACGTTGTCTCGGTCTCTGACGTTGTCTCGGTCTCTGACGTTGTCTCGGTCTCTGACGTTGTCTTGGTCTCTGACGTTGTCTCGGTCTCTGACGTTGTCTCTGACGTTGTCTCGGTCTCTGACGTTGTCTCGGTCTCTGACGTTGTCTCTGACGTTGTCTCGGTCTCTGACGTTGTCTCGGTCTCTGACGTTGTCTCGGTCTCTGACGTTGTCTCGGTCTCTGACGTTGTCTTGGTCTCTACAGAGCAACATGTTTACAGCTCAACACGTTTAGAACAAACATCTCTTCAAAGATTCCTCCCACTCTGAGACATGTTCTGGTTCTTTATTTCCACCTGCTGCAGGTTCGCTTTGCTGGTAAGATGCTGCTGCTGGTGGAACAGAGTTAATGTAGATCACACACACACACACACACACACACACACACGATAATATAGACACAAACTGCATATTGATTATTGGGTTATTAATAAACTGAGCAGGGCCAGTACATACAGAGACAATCAGCTGTTTTATGTAAACAGATTTATAACAAGAGGAACCAGAAATAAACCAGGACGGTGAATCAGCAGCTGACAGCAGACGTGCATCAGGAGAGAAAGTGATGCACAGCTGCTGAGCTGTCAATGGAGTAGGACGTGAGTTTGGGAGTTCCTGCCAATTTCGATTAAAAATTGTAATTCATCTGCGCTCTTTGTTCACAAATTAATTTATATTGTCCTGTTCAAATGTTTATCTGGGGGAGTAACTCAGGCAAGTTAAAATGTCTGGAAAGAACGCAAAAGGCCGTAATGTCGTACAGACACAACTGAGGCGTAGCCTCCACGCCGCGACCATGTCTTCAGGTGAACCACCAGCGCCGGCTAACCCGCCTAACGCCGGCTGAACCCGCCCTAACGCCGGCTAACCCGCCCTAACGCCGGCTGAACCCGCCCTAACGCCGGCTAACCCGCCCTAACGCCGGCTGAACCCGCCCTAACGCCGGCTAACCCGCCCTAACGCCGGCTAACCCGCCCTAACGCCGGCTGAACCCGCCCTAACGCCGGCTAACCCGCCCTAACGCCGGCTAACCCGCCCTAACGCCGGCTAACCCGCCCTAACGCCGGCTGAACCCGCCCTAACGCCGGCTAACCCGCCCTAACGCCGGCTAACCCCGACATCGCCGCCCTCAAGCTCGAGTTGCTGGCATCGCTGAGAAAAGACATTGCTGATATTTTTAAAAAGGAACTCCAAGAGACTCTCGGAGATGCTTTGTCAACTATCAGGCTTTACCTGTAAGCCGTGAAAGCACAGCCAGCGAAACATGAAGCTGATACTGATAATAATGTGGCTACACTGAAAGGTACCGTGGGGGAGATGGAGCACGCGCTCTCCGGCTGTGCTGATGACGTTGCTCAGATGAAAACTACTACCTACCAAGCTGGAAAATAAGTGTGAGGACTTGGAGTCCAGATCAAGGCGTAGCAGCATTAGGATCATGGGAGTCCCAGAGGGCCCGATACTTCCTCCACCGCGGCTGTTGCCGCCCTGCTAAAAGAAGCCTTCGTGCTGGAAAAGGAGCCGCTTTTGGACCGGTCTCATCGAACCCTTCAGCCCAAGCCAAAGCCCGGTGAACGACCAGGAGCCATTGTGTGCAAATTTCATTACTACAGTGATTGTGTTGACATACTACGCTGTGCGAGGGAGCTCCGACAGATTAAAATTAGAGACCTGACCCTCTCAGTATTTCCGGATTACACTGCTAAGATAGCCCGGGCCGCATTCAACGAGGTCAGACAGCAGCTCCGGGGCATTGACGGTGCTCGGTATGGATCCACCCGGTGCGGCTTCGCATCACATACAACGGCGTTGAGAAGGATTTCATATCAGCCGAGGAAGCAACCAACTACGTCAAAAACTTGATTCCTGGGTGAGCCGCACCAGCATTTACAAGTCGATTTCTTACTTTACTTTAGCTTTTATTCCGGGTGTTTTGAGTATTTTGGAGAATTTCAGTTTCTTTTCAGGCTACAAATTAAACCTGGAGAAAAGTGAGTGTTTTCCCGTTAACACTGCTGCATGTAGCCTCCAACAATCAGACTGGCCCTTTAAATTTAGTCTGTCAGGATTTAAATACCTGGGTATTACTGTGTTCTCTATCTAACCTTGCATCGGCTAATTTCACCCCTCTTATCTCTAAGATTAATTCTGATATTCAAATATGGCGTAATCTTCCCCTTTCATTAATCGGAAAGATTAGTGTTGTCAAAATGAATATATTACCAAAATTTATTTTCTTATTCCAGTCAACTCCTCTTTCTCTGCCAAAAAGTTTTTTGATTCATTGGATACGACCATTTGTGCTTTTATTTGGGGTGGGAAGCCACCAAGGATTCGTAAAACCTTACTGCAAAGGTCCAGACTTAGTGGGGGCCCAGTTTTCAGTCATACTACTGGGCTGCTCACGTCTATAAACTGTGCTTTGGTTAAAATCTCCTGGTTCTCCTTGGTGTAAATTGGAACTATCCTCCTCTACGGGATCTTCTATACCTGCTTTACTTTATTCTTCTTTACCAATAAAATCTTCTCTTTACACTGATAATCGAGTGGTTCTTAATACACTTAAGATCTGGTTTCAGTTCAGACGGCTCTTTAAATTTGTAGCTGCTTCTTCTTTGGGTCCTTTGAACAACAACCACCTGTTTCCTCCATCTCTCTTGGATTCCACTTTTTCAATGTGGGAGGATAAAGGTATTAAGCAATTAAAGGAGCTATGTGTAAATGGTGTTTTTGAAAGTTTTACCAGCTTGTCTTCTAAACACAACCTTCCTGTCAGCCACTTGTTTCGTTATTTTCAGGTTCGTAATTTTGTTTCCAAGCGTTTCACTAACTTTCCATCTCAGCCACAAGACCAGGTTTGGGAAAGCTTGCTCTCCCATAGTCCACATCAGAGAGGCCTGATTTCAAAAATATTTGATTTTATTCTGCCTTTAGGCTGTCAGCCAAGTACCAAAATTAAGAACGCATGGGAAGGGGAATTAGGGATACATTTTTCTGATGATCTCTGGAAAGATGCTACCGACAGGATACGGTCTACTACCTCTTGTGCTCGTTTTGGACTGATCCACGTTAAAGTGCCACACAGGGTTCATTTTTCAAAATCCAGACTTTCTGGAATTTATCCAGAAGTGGAGGACAGATGTGACAAGTGCCAGGGCTCGCCATGTCATCTTAGTCATATGTTTTTTCTTTGCCCTGGTCTGAAGAGTTTTTGGACCAGTTACTTCTCCATTTTGTCTGCTGTTCTTGGTGTAAATCTATATCCTTCCACTGGTCGCTATATTTGGAATTCCTGACTCTGCACTTCCTTTAAACACTACACAAAAGGATATTATAGCTTTCACATCCTTAATAGCAAGGCTCCTTATTGTTAAACTGGAAGTCTGCTAGATATCCCTCTATCTCCCAGTGGCTCAGAGATATGATGTTTTTTCTTAAACTCGAGAAGATTAAGTATACATTGAGAGGATGCACAAACACGTTTTTCTACAAATGGAAATGTTTTATAACTTTTCTAATTTGGAGCGATTACCTGACTGACTCAGTGCCTGTTATGTCTTTTACTATGTGTTTACCTGATGATGCTTTCTTTCTTTTTTTTTATTTTGTTATGGTCATGTTGAGCTGAGGTGGGGTTAGGACGGAGTTTTATTTTATTTTATTTTTTATTTTTTTTCACCGTTCCTGACCTTATGTTCTTAATCTGGATGGAATTGATTCATCTTTGATTTTGTGTGTATATATACACGTAGTTGTCTCTGTTTTTTGTTTTTACATTTATATGTACTTTTGTACGTATACCTGCATGTGTATGTATATACTTTCATAAGAAAATTGACTGTATTTCTCATTGATATTATTCAATTATCTTTGTCAATAAAAATATTTGGGAAGGAGAGAAAAAAGTACATAAAATAAATATAAATATATTTCCACTGATCTGTGTTAAAATGCATCTTCAGTATGAATCTACACAGGAATCTCTGAATGTGAGGATTTCTGGATCAGATCCAGGACAGAAATCCCGGGTGAGGCCGTCGTGAGCTGGACCTCCTCTGACTGGTGATCCAGTACAAACTGGGTTCATGACGCGTTTCTGGTCCTCAGCATGTCCAACATGAAGGTTACAGAAATGTGTGTTCTACACCATGACTCTCCACCGTGTGTGTAACGTCTTTAATGTGTGTGTGAGAGAATTATTCCTGCTGATCTACAATAAAGAGCAGAGAAAAGTCAGCAGGTGAGGCAGCTGTACTCTGTCTCACCTCCAGGGGGCGTAGTTTCATGCTGGTGGATGAATAGTGAAATAAGAAGCTCTTTTTGTTCTTACAATGTAAATGTGGCTCCAGAGGAGTCGGTGCTTCACCAGCCATGAACCCACCGCACGTCACTGATCTCCATCAGCTTTCTTTGAGAAAATGAAGCTCTCGGTTTGCTCTCTTTTCCTGCTGCTCCTCTTTTCCACCATCCACTCGTCAGGGCTTCCTACGTTCCTCAGGACCTCCACATAGCCAGGCTATGTAAGCCTCGCTTGGATTAGCTCAACTAGATGCAGCTGGAATGTGTTAGTGGAACGAATGAGCCTTAATTCAGAGCTGGTGTTAGTTCAAGCGAAGCTTTCCTCATACAGCCTGGCTTCCTGTAGCTACGTGTAGCTTAACCACGACCCATCAGGAGCAATTAGGGGTTCGGTGTCTTGCTCAGGGACACCTTGACATGAGCTCTCCGGGCCGGGATTGAACTGGCAACCCTTGGGCTACAGGACGACCACTCTACCTGCTGATCCATGCCGCACGTCAGCTAAACTGCTCAGCACTCTATTTGCTGCATTAAGCCATAGATTCACAAGGCCACGAAAACAGACCATCACACGAGTAAACGACCCAGGAGACGAACAAACGTCCATCTGTGTTTCTGTTGAGCATAAATGGGCCTTAACTCTGGTCAAGGTACGTTCCTGTCACCGTGGACGCACTAAGCCATGTCAATCACCTCAGCAAAGTCCCACCTCCAGGAAGATGGAGTAGAGTAATGGGCGGAGCCAGCGGCTGCTTAGCCCATCCTCCCATCTCTCTTCATCTCCGACTCCTGACACACACTGCTGGTCAGAGAGCGGCTCAGACTAAAGGCTGATGTGGTCAAAGCATGACTCCAGCATTTAATTTAGATGTCAGAAAATTTGTTTCAGGTTGGGAATAAAGTGTATAATGTCACTTTTAAGTTTTTGTTTTGGACCTTAAAGAGATCCTGTGATGTGAGTTTAATAGCTCTATTTATGTGTCATGACATGACGTGGGAACTGTAAGAGCAGAATTCCTCTGATGGATCGCTCTTCATAGAGTCCATATAGACTAATCGAACATTCTTTGAGACAGGCCTTAAATAAGCTTGACAGTCAGCCTACTTCAGACTGGACTTGTTCTCAAAGACCAGTTACCATGGTAACTCAGCTGGGACATTTAAATCACGATCGTGGGAGGGAACTCCCACTTTGATGAGCCAGACTCATCAAAATAAACAAGACTTTCTCTAAATCCTGCTTCGTAGATTACCCCTATGTTCATGTTCAGCTTCTTCCTCTGCAGCTCCTGGTTGGATGCAGGTGTGTTTAATGAGTGTAATTAGTGCAGAGCACATGTATAAGAGCAGCCTCTGGCTGCTGTAGGTGAGTTGCTGTTCTGAGGGAAACATGGTGATGGAGCTTTCTGGAAGGTCAGCTATTAAGGTTTGGAGTCAATCTGAGTGGTTGTTGCAGCATTTGGGGTGTTTACCTGTCCAACTGTCTTCCAGGGTTTCTTGGATCTGCCTGCTTTTTGGTCTGGCTGCTGGTTTTCCTGCAGCTTCTCCTCCTGCAGCTGGACCAAGAGGCTTCAGCTCCTCTCAATCTGCCTCCCCAAGAACCTGGTACACGGACAGAACTGTCAAGTTCCCAGTGCCGTCCCAGTCAGGAACGTCATCATTTGGTAGCTCCGGGTCTGGGGTCTTCTCTGCTGGTGGTGGATCTGGGTCTGGGGTCTCTGCTGGTGGTGACTCTGGGTCTGGGGTCTTCTCTGCTGAGGATGCTGCACTACAGGTTTTCCAGGACCTGTCGTCCTTGGGGAGCAACCTGCAGGATGCCCGTCAGATGAGCCTCGGTGAGGCCTGGAACAACAACAACCAGGTGGCCTTCGGCAGTGTTGCAGGTTATCCTCATTATGCAGTTTCCCACGTCGTCCACTACAACAGCGGCTACCAGCGAGCAAGGGACGGACGTACTGATCAGAAATATGTGGATGATCTCTCTGGCCACATTCCTCTACCTGAAATCCGCCACGGACGGAAGGTGTGATTGGTTCTGCAGGTCCAGAGAGGTAAGAGGAGCTCGGTTATGAACCTTTCAACATGTCTTCGTTACTACTCACCACGTCTCCTCTGCGTCCCTGCAGGATGAACATCGACCAGAACAAGTGAAACTGAATAAAGCTTACTTGGTTATGTCATTGCTTCAGACTTTCTTGTATAAACCAGCAAACTGTTCAGTCAAGGAGCTTCCTCCAGGACCAGAAGCTTTGTGAGTGTGAGCTTATAATGCAACAAGATTTTTATTAAAAATAAACCCCAGTGAGACTTCCGGGATGGTGGCGAAGCAAGTGGCAGCATAATTCCCAAGCTCTCAGAGAGGTCCTATGTTTCCCCGGTTTGAAAAGAATTTATCTATCTCTTTGTGTAAAATGTTATGGGGAAATACAAACTATGGAAAATAAGGCGACAGAAAAGCAACTCGGCAACAAAAACGAAGAAATGGCGATGGGAGAAAACGGTGAAACTTCTACCGCAGCCGAAGCTAATGCACATACGGATGCTCTGCAAGCTAGCATCGTTGCTATCCACGCGGAAATAAAAGCAGGACAAAAAGATTTGAGAGACCTAAACGAGCTGTGTGAGACAATAAGACGAGATGTGAAGGAAGAAATCAAACTTTAAGGAAGAAGTTAACCAGAAATTGAGTGTGATCGGGGACGGCCTGAAAAACACTGAAGTGAGGATGAATGATGTGGAGAAGAGAGTGGCAGAGATAGAGGAGTGGAACAGCGGTGCCAAGGAGGTGCTTCTACAAACTCTGCAGGATCAAGAACGCATTCAGTCCAAGCTGGTGGACCTGGAAACACGCTCACGCAGAAATAACCTCAGAATCTTCGGGATCCCCGAGGGAGAAGAGGGACCTAACGCTTGTGAGTTTTTGGAGAAGCTCATTAAAACAGAACTGTCACTCCCTGACATTGACCTCAATATACAACGCTGCCACAGATCTCTCGGACCAAAACCTCCACCGCAGGCCGCCCCGAGATCTATGATTGCCTGCTTCCTCGTTTACAAAACTAAACAAGTCCTAACTGCCGCATGGAAAAAGAAAGAAATACATCTCAAAGGCAGAAAAATTTATTTTGATCATGACTACCCAGTGGAAATTATAAACAAACGTAAGGAATACGCTCCTCTGAGGAAGGTACTAAAAGAAAAGGGACTCCGTTTTCACACACCACCACCCGCGAAACTTCGTGTTTTTTACGAAGAAGGACCCACAACATACAACACCGCCAAGGAGGCGAGGGACGACATGCTGAGGAGGGGATTCTGATGGCTGAATGTGTTGCCCCAGACACACCTGTCAACTTATCCCAGATTGACGTAACAACAACACCCCGCAAAAGCCTCAAAGAGAACTCCTGGGAGACTCGTGGATCCACTAAGCGACGGGACCGGGCTACGGATATCGAGAGAGCAAGAGAAAAACTCCGGAGATTCCAACACTCACTGTCGCACGGTGGTAACAAGGTCTAGTGCACACCCGTGAGTAGATTACCAGAGACAATTGCGAGCACATGCGCGTGTGCACGGACTCATACAGACACTCAAAAGTTATGGTTAAATAAATCTAAGACACTCAGTATATGTATGTAAAATAGATAGATTGTCTCCCTTTGTTACATGCCGTTTGGATACAATCTTTGCCCTATTATGAACAATTTCTATGCAGTTGCAGGGAAAAATAGGCCCTTAGTTAATAATTTACACTATTTTAGGATCATTATCTGGGGGAAGGGACTAGCTCTTACCCATTATTTATGGGGTTTGATAAGACACAAATGAAGATGCTAGTGAGCATCTGGAGGGGCCCTTCAGGAGAAGGATTCCCCTCCCTGTTCAGAAGTTATATTTACACTTCACTGTTGGAGGTCTTTTCTGTTGGTTTGATTTTTGGTTTTGCACAGATGTTCCCAGTCTACATGTTCAGGCCTAGAGAGAAACCTAATGTATGTATGTATAAGATTCTAGGGATAAGATGGTGAAGGAAGAAGACAAAGTAATTACCCTAAATGTTAACGGTCTACAAAATCCCATGAAAAGGAATAAACTACTTACTAAGATGAAAAGAGAAAAACATATCGTTTTCTGGCAGGAGACACACTTAGACGATAAGGAACATGAGAAATTAAAAGCTTGGGGTTTTAAAAACACTTACTACTCATCCTATAGAAATGGAAAAACAAGGGGAGTTGCAATACTAATTTCAAATAGAGTAACATTTCAACTTGTTAAACAGATAAGTGATAAAGAGGGTCGGTATATTTTAGTAACAGGATATATTGACCACAAGCTTGTGACCCTTTTCAATGTGTACAGACCACCAGATAATGATGTAGTGTTCATTAAGAAATTATTCAATATAATTACAGAAGAGAGTTCAGAAATCTTTATCAGTGGGGGGGACTGGAATATTCAGTTAAAGCCCTGCCTAGACTCTACCAATACATCTAAAAGAATAAACCCAGAGACAACTACAGTCAAAAAACTTTTGTTTGAATCAGGTATGATGGACATCTGGAGGGAGCTTCACCCAAAAGAAAGAAAGTTTACATTTTACTCTCATCCCCACAAGATTTACTCAAGGATAGATTATTTTTTCATGTTTAACCGAGACAGACATAGAATTAAAGGATGTGAAATAGGGGTAAAAGACATCTCAGACCATGCCGGAGTGTACCTCTCTCTCTATCTGGACACCGAAATCAAAAACACAACCTGGAGGCTTAATACAAGCCTGTTGAATGACCCGTTGTGTATAAAATACATTGAAAAGGAAATGGGTGTGTATCTGGAATACAATGATAACAATGAGGTGTCCCCAAGTTCTCTATGGGATGCAGCGAAGGCAGTAATTAGGGGCAAAATCATTGCGTGGTCCTCTACCAAAAAAAAAGAAAAACTTCAGAAATTACAAGAACTAACAAGCAAACTTAAAAACCTAGAAACTAAACATCAGGAATCTGACGACCCTCATCTCTTATACCAGATACAAACAACTAAGCAAAGAATAAATGAGATATATGATGCCCATGAAGAAATGAAAGCTAAATTTATTAAACAAAGATATTATGATAATGGTCCCAAAGCTAAGAAACTATTATCTTGGAGGATTAAGAAACAACAGGATGAAAGATCCATTTACAAAATTAAAGATGCACAAACTGGTGAAACATGTCACAAATTACAAGAAATACAAAACTCTTTTGTGAATTATTATAAAACTCTATACACACACAACCAGATGGTGCCGGTACCCTGGACATTGTGAACTTTCTGAATTCACTGGACCTGCCGTCCATTGGTTCAGAACAAAACAAGAGGCTGATGCACGAAATAACAAAGCAAGAACTGGATACTGCAATTTCCAAATTAAAAACAAATAAGATGCCAGGGACAGACGGTTACCCAGCAGAGTGGTACAAAAAATGTAAGCATGCAGTGTCACCTCTGCTACTGGAATGCTTTAACTATGTACTTAAAGGTGGTGAAACTGCAATATCTTGGAGGCAAGCCATAATCTCTGTAATTCCCAAGCCCGGTAAAGATAAATCTGAATGCGGTTCCTATAGACCTATATCAATTCTAAACTTAGACTATAGACTATTTACATCTATACTAGCAAAGAGATTGGAAAACATAATCCCAGAACTCATAGATGAAGACCAAACCGGGTTTCTCAAAAACAGACAAACGCAAGATAATATAAAGCGAACCTTACATGTAATGATAGCAGCAAATACGTATTTGCTTAGTATCTGTGTTTATGCTGCTTATACCTCCCGCCAGTAGGGGGCACTGGGGGTGTGCGTAGACGTAAACGGAGTGTTGATAGAGCCAGTTGTTATCGTCTGGATATAGCATGAGAAAGACAAATAAAGGAACAAGTACATTGCTCTTCAAGCAACGGAGTCTTTATTAAGAGCCCACAACGAAAACAAGACATGGTGTCAGAAGATGGTCTTGAAGAGAGGTACTGGTAAATATGAACGACGAGTAACCAAAGGAAGCTAATATTAGCCACCCAGCTAACGTTACCGACGCATCAGCTCAGCAAGGAACTTGGTGTTGCTAACTCGAGAAAAAAAAAAAGAAAAAAAAAAAAAAAGAAAAGAACAAAAGAAGAGAACCAGCGACGACATAATGGACGGCATACACCCACCACCCGCCCTTCAGCTTACTGGGAACGTGGCTGAAAATTGGAGGAGATTTAAGCAATGCTTTGCATTGTACAGATCGGCAATTGGACTTGACGAGGCAAGTGACAAAAAGCAAGCGTCAGTGTTTTTACACGTAGTGGGTGAAGATGCACTGGAAGTGTAAAATAACTTCACTTTTGCTGAAGGGGAGGGAATGAAGCTAAATAAGATAATGGAGCAGTTTGAGGCTTACTGCATACCGAAGAGAAATGTGACGTTTGAGAGGCACAGATTCTTCACATGTGTACAGACTACAGGAGAAATGATTGATCAATATGTAACAGAGCTACGAAACAGAAGTAAGACGTGTGAATTTGGAGGACTGACAGACTCTTTGATAAAGGACAGACTTGTGTGTGGGATTCCTGATAATGGTCTAAGAGAGAGGCTACTGAGAGAGGAACATCTCGACCTGGAAAAAGCATTGAAACTGTGCAGAGCGGCCGAGACGGTAAAATTGCAAGCAAAAGAACTGTTCGGTGACGGCTGCAAGGTAGATGCTGTGAACAAGAACACACACAGAGTCAATAGACAGAGTGCTGCCCCTCAGATTAAACAGCAGTCAAGGTCACCAGGTAATCGAGACAGTAAAGAAAAGACTTGTGGTCGATGTGGCACACAGCATCCTCCTAAGAAATGCCCTGCATATGGTAAAACATGCAACAACTGTAACAAAAGTAACCATTATGCCCGGTGCTGCAGAAAACCAATCCCAAAACAAAGTAAGGTCCATACAGTGGACGAAGATGACGCTGAGGACTTCTATGTAGATGCTGTGACAGACAACAAAGAGGGGAAGAAGGACTGGATGATGACACTCAAAGTGAATGACACGCTCATGAAAGTTAAACTTGATACCGGTGCCCAAGCGAACGTCATATCAGAAGCAGAGTTCAAGAAAATCAGACCTAGACCCAAAATACATACAACTAAAGTGAAAGTAAGTGGATACTCAGGAGCAGAAATACCTGTGAAAGGAAAATGCATAGTAAAAGTGACACACAAGGACAAAGAACATACACTAACATTCATTGTGGTTCCGAAGAATGTGCAGCCCATACTAGGTTTATCTGCGTGTGAGAGGTTGAACCTGGTAAAGAGAGTGCTGGTTGTGGATGCTGATGATGACATGGACTATGATGATCTGATGAAGGAATACAGTGACCTGTTCCAGGGTCTTGGCTGCCTTTCAGGAGAGCACACGATCAGAGTCGATACCAGTGTGCCACCAGTCATTCATCCATGCCGCAAAGTACCATTTGCTCTTCGAAAGCCGCTGAAAGATGAGCTGGACCGAATGGAGACCCTGGAGGTGATTGAAAAGATCGATGAACCAACAGAGTGGGTGAGTTCTCTTGTTATAGTGGAGAAAAAGAATGGACAGCCAAGAGTATGCATGGACCCTAGAGATCTAAATAGAGCTATACTAAGAGAACACTTCAAACTCCCCACAAGAGAAGAAATAATGTCACAGTTTGCAAATGCAAAATATTTCAGCAAACTGGACGCATCATCAGGGTTTTGGCAATTAAAGCTGGACGATGCAAGTTCAAAATTATGCACGTTCAACAGCCCATTTGGCAGATATAGATTCCGGCGACTGCCATTCGGCATTGCTTCAGCACCTGAAGTGTATCACAAGACAATACACATGGTCTATGAGCACCTGGAAGGAGTAGACACGTCAATGGACGACATCATCGTGTGGGGAAGCACAAAAATGGAACACGACAAGAGACTGAGAAGTGTGTTGGAGGCAACCAGAAAAGCAAATCTGAAGCTGAATAAAGAGAAATGTCAGCTTGGAGTACAAGAACTGACGTTTGTGGGGGACATCCTGAGCAGTGACGGCATCAGACCAGATCCCAGGAAAGTGACAGCGATTGAAAATATGCCAAGGCCACAATGCAAGAAGGATGTACAGAGGTTTAATGGCATGATCACCTACATGGGAAAGTTCATACCTAATCTCTCTGAGAAGATGGCGCCTCTGAGACAACTGACTGAAAAGAAAGTTGAATGGGAGTGGAATCATGAGCATGAGAAAGCATGGTGTGACTTGAAGAAATTGCTCACAGAAGAGCCAATTCTGAAGTTTTATGACCCGGCGAGACCTATTAAGATCTCATCAGATGCATCACAGAGCGGGCTTGGAGCTGTTCTTATGCAGAAGTATGGTGACTGGCAACCTGTTGCATATGCATCACGATCTATGACGGACGCAGAGACTAGATATGCACAGATTGAAAAAGAACTGCTCAGCATAACATATGCCTGTGAAAGATCAATCAATCAATCAATCAATCAATCACTTTATTTGTCCCCCGAGGAGGCAATTGGTTGTACAGCAGAGAAGCAACACAAATACATATATGTGTCAGGGCAAGCGATCAGTGTTGAAACCGACCATAAACCACTGCTTGCACTGTTCCAGAAGCCACTCAATGACTGCCCACTGAGGATCCAAAGAATGATGATCCGACTGCAACGATACACACTCAACGTGATGTATACCCCTGGTAAGCTGATGTACACAGCCGACGCGTTATCCAGAGCTGTTGACCCTAGAGAGCCAGCAAACACCAAAATGGACAATGATGTACGAGTATATGTCAACATGATCACAAGTGCACTGCCGGTCGCAGATGAAAAAATGGAGCTTATAAGAACAGAGACGAACAAAGATGACACTTTAAAAGTGCTGTGCAAAACTGTCTTGGATGGATGGCCCAACTGTAAGCAAGACTGTTCACCTGTTGTTCAGGAGTACTGGAATTGCAGAGCAGAACTGTCAGTTGTGGATGGCATCATCTACAAGGGAAGCAAAATAGTCATTCCAAAGTGTCTACGAGTAGACATGCTCAAGAAGATACATGCGGGACACCTCGGCATTGATAAATGCAAAAAGAGAGCACGTGAGGTGATGTTTTGGCCTCGGATTAATCAGGATGTGACAAATGAGGTATCAAACTGCTCGACGTGTTTGAAATATCAAGCAAGCAATCCTGCGGAGCCACTGAAGCCACACCCTGTGCCAGACCGACCTTATCAGAAGGTGGGTGCTGATCTTTTTGTTTCTGGAGGAAAGGACTACATTGTGGTCACAGACTATTACTCCCTGTATCCAGAAGTCTGTAGGTTACACACTACGACCGCAGAGACTGTGATTACATCCATGAAGGCCATATTTGCAAGGCACGGTGTGCCGAGTGAAGTTTTTACAGACAATGGTCCACAGTTTTCCAACATGAAATTCAGACAGTTTGCCACAGAGTGGGACTTTGTTCACGCAACATCAAGTCCGCACTACCCACGATCTAACGGGTTGGTGGAAAAGTCGGTCCAAACTGTGAAAAGACTGATGGGCAAGGCACAGGACAGCGACACTGACTTCTACCAAAGCCTGCTGGTGTATCGCTCAACGCCACTAGAGTGTGGCATGTCACCGGCTCAGCTCCTTATGGGACGACGCCTGAGATCAAACCTGCCCATCCGGGATGACCTACTTAGGACAAAGGAGGGAACCGGCGTGAAGGAGTTCAAGGAGCAGCAAAAAGCAAAACAAAAGTTCTACTATGACAGAGGAACGAAGAACCTACCTGAACTCCTTGCAGGGGATCATGTGAGGTTTAAAGATAAAACAAACACATGGACACAGAAAGCAAATGTTCTGAGTGAAGTTCAACCAAGGTCATACACCATTCAGACAGAAGATGGAGCTCGCCTGAGACGGAATCGCAGAGATCTTCTCAAGGAACCTGCGACTGAAGAACAGAGGTTTGATGCTGCTGAACAATCTCACCACATGCTTGAGACTCCATCATGTACCCAGATACAAGAACAAACACCCAGAAGGTCTTCAAGAAATGTGAAGCCACCTGAAAGACTCATTGAACAAATCTGAAAGTGTTTACGTGTTTGTAGTGAGGTTATGTTGTCATAATATCTTTCTTAAGTTCGAGGTTCAGATGCATAGCTGCGTTGTATAGTGTGTTGTTATTACAAGTTGATATTGTGGTTAAATTAGGTTGACTGAAGTTAGCTGCCCGGGTAAAAAATAATCATTTAGGTGTAGAGAAGGTGAAGGTGTTTAGTTTGAAAAAAAAAGGAAGATGTAATGATAGCAGCAAATACGTATTTGCTTAGTATCTGTGTTTATGCTGCTTATACCTCCCGCCAGTAGGGGGCACTGGGGGTGTGCGTAGACGTAAACGGAGTGTTGATAAAGCCAGTTGTTATCGTCTGGATATAGCATGAGAAAGACAAATAAAGGAACAAGTACATTGCTCTTCAAGCAACGGAGTCTTTATTAAGAGCCCACAACGAAAACAAGACAACATATAATGGATTACATGTCCAGGACTGAAGATGAAGCCATTGTTCTTAGTCTTGATGCAGAAAAAGCATTTGATTCTGTCAGATGGGAATATTTATACTTAGTATTACAACGATTTGGTTTTAATAGCTCTATAATTCAGGTTCTAAAAAACTTATATTATGCACCAACAGCCCGAATAAAAGTAAACGGCAGCCTATCTAACTCAGTAACACTAGAGAGGGGTTGTAGACAAGGATGCCCACTAAGTCCAACCTTGTTTGCCTTATTTATTGAACCGCTTGCCCAATCACTGAGGGAGGATAATGATATAAAAGGAATTTGGATAAGAGGAACAGAATATAAAATATGCCTTTATGCAGATGACATGTTGATTACTCTTTTCCAGCCTGACTTCAGCCTAAATAAATTATTGTCCCGTCTGACAACATTTGGTCAATACTCTGGCTATAAACTAAACATTGATAAAACACAACTCATTTCATACAATTATACACCTTCATGCCACATTACAAACCTTTCTAACTTAAGATGGGACAATAGCACTATTAAATACCTGGGTGTTAAAATTCCAAAAGATCTGTCTAATATCTACACTCTAAATTACCTGCCAATAACCAAAGGAATAAAGGAGGACTTAAGTAGATGGACTTTGTTGCCATTTAACCTACATAATCGTATAGATATAATTAAGATGAATATCCTACCACGACTTCTTTTTCTCTTTCAGTCTATACCCTCAGCAATACCCATACAACAATTTACAGAATGGAGGAGGATGTTTTCAGGATTTATTTGGAAAGGTTCAAAACCCAGGGTTAGATATAAAACCTTACAACTACCTAAAGAAGAAGGAGGGCTCTCCTTGCCAAATATGGAGAATTATTACAAGGCAGCACAACTAAGATACTTAATATATTGGTGCGACCCATATTACAGTGCTAAATCTGAATAAAGCTTTCAGAGGGATACAAAGATTTGTTGGTTCCGACGTGGACGTCCGTTTTTTCACCAGGTGTGTGTTTGTTATTTTATACGTTTAAACCAGGTATGCATCTAGTGAAATAAAAAAACAAAACAACAATAATGTGTGGAGAAAAGAAGAAGAGAAGAAGATATGGATCAGGAAGGAAACAAAAAAGCAGAAGAAGAATGAAGACAAGCACAACACATGTAGAAATGGGGCTTATGCACAGTCACTTCCTGGTTACGATAAGCCAGCCCCATCAGTCCCAGTTTGAAACTGTCACAGCACAGTGACATTTTACACCCGTGGTCTTCCACGGGTGTAAAATGTCACAGCACAGTGACATTTTACACCCGTGGTCTTCCACGGGTCTTAACAGACACCAGTAGAGGAGAACACATCACTCTGTCCTGGCTTCACTCCACTGACTGACTGTATGTTTTAGAGTTTATGTTTGTTTTTAAGAGTATAAATGGCCCCGCCTTACTTCTCTGACCTTCTTCATCCCTACTCGTCATTTGGTTCCTGAGGTCAGCGGACCAGCTGCTCCTGCAGGTACCAGGTCCAGGAGGAAGCTCAGAGGGGACCAGGTCTTCTCTGTTGCTGCTCCACAATAATCAGCCTTTACACGTCAGAGAGGCCGTCACCGTTTCTTTAAAACCAATTTTTATTCTCTGGCTTTCAACCCCAATGAGACTTAGTTTTTTGTTTTAGTTTTTGTTATGTTTAGCTGTTCTTATGTCTATTTGTATATATTGATTTTATTTTTGTGTTCAGTAATTTGTGGTTTTAATGTGCTAAATAAAGTTGATATGGCATGGTAACTCTGCAGCAGCTACGTTTGGATGTTATTGCTCTCAGTGTGAGTCGTACTCAAGTTTCTCTGAATTGAATTAAGCAGCACTGAGAATGAATTTATAAAGCTGAGGTGCCCATTTTACTCTGCAGTTACACAAGACATTGGACCATTCCTTATCAGAATATTTAGCTAAACTCCTGTAACGAGACCTCGTGTTCTGGGGCGTCTTCAACCAAAAGGAAGGATTTATAACTGACAAACAGGGTTGTATTTATGACTAGAATTCATGCCTAGCCAAGATAAATTCACCTTGTAAATTGTTTGAAGCCTGTTAACAGACCAGCTTGTCCATGTCTTAATCCAGTCTCCCCAGTAAAAAGGACATACCAAATACAAGCAAAGGGTGTACCATATGGTCATCTGTAAGGCCACCAGTCAAGATGCTGAACCACATGAGATCTTCTGGCTTTTATGAACAAAGTTTGGAGGAATGGGTCTGCAGCAGCATCAGTATGTGTATCCATGAGTTCAGGCACTTGCCTTGCAACCTGAGCATGAAGCTAATCCCTGGCCTATCCTAGCCACACACACACACACCCACCATGTTCAGGCAGTAATGCCCATCACACCGTGAAGTAAACCTTTTAGGTGCCATCGAGACCATGTAGCAAACATTGCTGCACCTCAAAAGTATAGAGCACCGTTTTGAGCCATGATCAGCTTTGTGTCGTACACTAAAAGTTTCAGTGTCACGGCTTCCAGCTCTGAGTTATTAAATGTAGTTCCCAAGAACAGTCAGACCCAGTACTAGTTTATTGGGTCCTGGAGCCAACGAGTCAGGGCTTCCAGGCATCAGGCTGCTAGGAAACAAGCTCCCAGTGTGGATTCAGGAGGCAGACACCAGCTCTAGCTGTTGGAGAAAGCTCCTTGACTCAACTACTTCCTGGTTTATACAAGAAAGGCAAGTCTGAAGCAATGAAGTAAGCTTTATTCAGTTTCACATGTTGATGTTCAGCCTGCAGGAGAGGGAGGCAAGAGGAGACGTGGTGAGTATGAACGAAGACATGTTGAAAGGTTCATAACCGAGCTCCTCTTACCTCTCTGGACCTGCAGATCCAATCACACCTTCCGTCCGTGGCGGATTTCAGGTAGAGGAATGTGGCCAGAGAGATCGTCCACATATTTCTGATCAGTACGTCCGTCCCTTGCTCGCTGGTAGCCGCTGTTGTAGTGGACGACGTGGGAAACTGCATAATGAGGATAACCTGCAACACTGCCGAAGGCCACCTGGTTGTTGTTGTTCCAGGCCTCACCGAGGCTCATCTGACGGGCATCCTGTAGGTTGCTCCCCAAGGACGACAGGTCCTGGAAAACCTGTAGTGCAGCATCCCCAGCAGAGAAGACCCCAGACCCGGATTCACCACCAGCAGAGACCCCAGACCCAGATCCACCACCAGCAGAGAAGACCCCAGACCCGGATCTACCAAATGATGACGTTCCTGACTGGGACGGCACTGGGAACTTGACAGTTCTGTCCGTGTACCAGGTTCTTGGGGAGGCAGATTGAGAGGAGCTGAAGCCTCTTGGTCCAGCTGCAGGAGGAGAAGCTGCAGGAAAACCAGCAGCCAGACCAAAAAGCAGGCAGATCCAAGAAACCCTGGAAGACAGTTGGACAGGTAAACACCCCAAATGCTGCAACAACCACTCAGATTGACTCCAAACCTTAATAGCTGACCTTCCAGAAAGCTCCATCACCATGTTTCCCTCAGAACAGCAACTCACCTACAGCAGCCAGAGGCTGCTCTTATACATGTGCTCTGCACTAATTACACTCATTAAACACACCTGCATCCAACCAGGAGCTGCAGAGCCTGAACATTATGACCATATATTTGGAATAAAAGCAACACAGCAGCGGCAGCAACAGAAGGTGAGCCGGCTGGAAACGACTAACGAGTCAACGTGTGAGGAGTATTTTTATCTCAAGTGTTTAAAAAACATTTGTATCTCACTCATTTATTCATGTTTATGTGCCCTTTATCTTTAATATGCAGCTGCAACCCAACAGGCAGCAAACGGAGATGAAATAAAAACCGTTGTTCAAACAGGTGAGGTATGAAGTCATTGACTCAGTGAAGCACACACATCCATCTCAGACACAACCTGGCTGATCTTCTCATAGGACAGTTCTTTGTGACTGATGGTAGTTTCTTTTTATTCTAAGTGGTCCTTCAGATGGAATTTATTTTAAGGTAACAGAGTTGTATATTTGATGAATTGTGTTAAAACTAGATTCTTATTAGGCTGGGTACTTTCCTAGCTGAGGTTATAACTGTAACTGGTTTAATCTTCATTCTCTACCAGTTGCAGATGGTGTAAACTGGCGGGTGGAGCCCTCTGTCATAACACCTCCATGCAGTTGTTTGTACTCTTCATACTCCACAGATTTTAGAGTAGAACATGCATTCATTTAATTTGTTTTACAGGAGGATGAAGACACATTGTCAGTTGCCACAGAGAGGGAGGGTTCAGAGAGGCCTGTCTATCAGTTAATCATTGTGTGGTACAATAATACAGCTTCACCTGTTTTATTCTTTAACAGACCAATGCTGGAAGTGACCCGAGGAAGTGGGTCCATCCACAGCCCAACTTACTCCAGCAAGCTGCTGTTCGGCCTGCGGCTTACAATGAACCAAGACCTGGAACTGGAACAGCTGACAAGCTGCACCTCCACCAACACACAGAAACAGCACATGTAGAAATGGAGCACGAGGTAGCAGATGATAGAAACTAATGTAGAACTGCTGGAACACGAGTTAAAGGTGGTGAGGAACCCACGGCTGGATCATTTAACGTGTTTTACCAAGACAAGAATCACCTGTTAACTACTGTACTGCATTAGTACCTGCAGCGAATAAAAAAGACTTCAAAAAACAAAGAAGCACACTGTCTTTATGTCTTTATGTCTTTATTTCTTTATTAGACACTGGCGAGAAGATGCGTCACTCAGAAAGATGGTGGCATGTCGTGTCTCTGACTGCTCTTCCATCTTGTGCTTCAGCAGGGGGTCAGGATCTTCATTATCTCCTGCATTCAGTGGCTGAGTCGGACGTTGCTCCTCTCATTGTGGCGATGTTGTGGAGAACAACACAATAATGTCACATGCCCTATCTGGGGGGCTCTGAGCCTACGAAGGCACTGGAAGCAGCCTTAAGCATCCCAATAGTCCTCTCTGCCCTGACTGGGGTCCTGCAGTGAGCCAAGCCGGGCTCAGGATCAGGGTCAGGGTCAGGGTCAGGGGTCAGCAAATAAGGCTGGCAGGGGTACCCTCTGTCACCCAGCAGGTAACCATTAAACTCTCCTACAATACAGGACACAATATCACATTTTTAGCTGTGTTAGGTCAAACTAAATATTGATTTTAATGTAAATAACTCACCACGGGCAGATCTAACGCCCAGTGTACAGGAAAGACTGGAGGGTCGTCACAGACCCAGACCACTTAGCTTCCACGTTACTGACGATGTGGCTGCATCTCATCTTCAAAGGACAGAACAGTAATTAGCTGCAGACGCTGTAAGTATATGGGATTCTAAAGGCTACGATTTACCTGCACATTAATGCTGTGGAAAGACTTCCTGTTCACATAATCTCCTTCATCTGCTGAAGGAGCTGGGATAGAAATCTGAGTCCATCAATCACACCCCTAAAATATATCAGATTAACTGATGTGTTCCACACTTACAATAAGTTCATTACTGCTTAGACAAATACCTGCAAAGCTCAGCAGCATCACCGATATTACAAAGAAAACTCTCGTTGGCAAAAAAGCGAAGTGCAACAGAAAGAAGCTCCGACCTGCGAGCATGTGTCATATGAGCAATATGAGGGCTGAGAATGTTCAGATACAAGATCTATTGTGCAGAAAAACACTAACACTCAAACAAATACTCATGAGGGAATGATAAAACATCCAAGCGGGTCTGATCACCTTTTCCCGACGTAGACATCTGCAGAGTCATTGTGCTTCGATGTCAGCTGGCTCTTCATGAAAAGGACACGCCGTGTCTGACCCTTCCTTCAGTCTGCAGCTAAAGAGGAGAAACTCGGTTAGCTGAAGGAAACCTGCCAGCGAGCAGGTTAGCTTCACAGAGTATGTTGCCGTGGTAACTGACTCAGAGTTACACCGAACCCGCTTTGTGAAGCCGAAAAGCCGGAGTTTCCCTTAACTCAGCATCAACTAACAGAGTTTTCACCAAACCCGCTTTCTGAAACGGGCCCAGGTCTCTGGGTTGCAATGTGACCTAAATCCTGTCTGAAACTTTAGAAAAAATGAACACATAGTTGAGCTGAAATTATTTTCTCAAGAATTTAAGACATAAAAGATGTTGGAGGTAGGTCTATAATTAGCCAACTGTACTGGATAAACACTTTTTTAAGTTAAGGTTTGGTTACAGCCGGTATCTTGAGATGTGTTGATCACATCCAGAACAGATGTAGGAACTGAGGGAAAAACTTTCTTGAATAGTTTGGCTGGGATGGGATGAGATGAAGCTGTTATTCTGGTTAACTAAGAGAGCTGTACAAGACAGAAACGGTCCAATCAGAAACCAGCTTCTACCGACGTCTCTAGAGCTGCTGTGGATGAGACATCATCAACAGTGGGAAGGATATCCTGGATTTTCTCTTTTATAGAAGCAATTTTATTTATGAAGAAACGCATGAAGTCGTCACAGCTGAGAATTAAAGGAATAAACGGTACTGCAGCTCTTAAGCTGTGTTTCCACCGACGGGTGCAGGGCGGGATGCATTTTTTAGTGTTTCAACGTGAAACCCGAGAAGGGTACCCTAATATCCGACCCGACCCATCCTACTTTGTTGGAACCCTTCCGTTGGGGTACCACTCTAACCCACCCGACCCCAAAAGGTGGAGTTTGAAACACTGCAATCCGTTGATTGGTTGAAAAAAGTCACTTCACATGTGACCTGGCATGAAAAAACAAGGCAGGATATAGCAACATATTTTCTTTTTGTTGATTCAATCTCAGTTTAAAACGGCGTCACGAAGCACCGCCAAGAAGAAAGAAGACAAACTGGTGGATGACCTCCATCCTCCTCCGTAGTTTCTGAGTCGTGTTCTGGTTCTGCTTTAAGGAAAGTGCTGCGTTGCGATGGCAGTTTACATGGTTACAGTTTACAAACCATATCCACACCCTAACCGACCCGTCCCACACCCGTTGGTGGAAACGAGGCTGTATGACCTCCTGCGTTTTGACAACTTTAAATATTTTAAATTTGCTTGTGCTATATACAAAATATTACATGGACTTGCTTCACAACCTTAAAGGGAATTCATAAAACTGAAATGTCCCACTGGCAGAGCCACTAGGTCCATGGTTAGAGGAGACTGTGAACTACCCTACAATGCACCACCTTTGGGCAATCTGTTCTTTCAGTTAGGGACTGTAACATTAGGAACAGCGTCCCGTTTACCACAAAAGAATGTTCCACATATAGACTGAACTTAAACATTCAAATCAACAGCATCAAAACCTCCATCAAAACCAGGACCAGGAAGGACGGCCATCTTCCTGGACCAGCTGGGGGTGTAGGGGACAGGAAAGAGGTCAACTAGCAGCAGAAGTCTAATCCAGGGATTCCTGCTGAGAAAGAAGAAGTAAAACACAGATGAATGAAATCATCAGATATTTCTGACAGAGCCCAGTGCATCATGGGACGTCCCCCAGCAGAGAGGAACCCAGTGCATCATGGGACGTCCCCCAGCAGAGAGGAGCCCAGTGCATCATGGGACGTCCCCCAGCAGCTACAGCCTATAGCAGCAGGACTAAAGGAGGGATCAGGGTCACCAAGCCAGACCTGCTATAAGATTTATCCTGAAGGAAAGTTTGAAGACGATCTGAAGGTAGACAGGCCTCAGCAAAAACTCTGTTTGTTTCAGAAACTGGAATTCAGATAGAAATAGTAGATTATAAGACCCAGTTTGTGTTCTGAAAGCAAAAATCCTGATTAAACAATTCTTTCACAAGTAATACACCTGATGAGCTGTTTGTTTTTCTCCCTCTAATATTCAGATTATTGTAATATCTGTGTTGGTATTGTCTGGCACGTCACTGATGAAGTAATGGAATTGGCTCATAACAGACTCAGGACTAATGAATCAATACTGTTCATGTTCAGCTTCTTCCTCTGCAGCTCCTGGTTGGATGCAGGTGTGTTTAATGAGTGTAATTAGTGCAGAGCACATGTATAAGAGCAGCCTCTGGCTGCTGTAGGTGAGTTGCTGTTCTGAGGGAAACATGGTGATGGAGCTTTCTGGAAGGTCAGCTATTAAGGTTTGGAGTCAATCTGAGTGGTTGTTGCAGCATTTGGGGTGTTTACCTGTCCAACTGTCTTCCAGGGTTTCTTGGATCTGCCTGCTTTTTGGTCTGGCTGCTGGTTTTCCTGCAGCTTCTCCTCCTGCAGCTGGACCAAGAGGCTTCAGCTCCTCTCAATCTGCCTCCCCAAGAACCTGGTACACGGACAGAACTGTCAAGTTCCCAGTGCCGTCCCAGTCAGGAACGTCATCATTTGGTAGCTCCGGGTCTGGGGTCTTCTCTGCTGGTGGTGGATCCGGGTCTGGGCTCTCTGCTGGTGGTGGATCCGGGTCTGGGCTCTTCTCTGCTGAGGATGCTGCACTACAGGTTTTCCAGGACCTGTCGTCCTTGGGGAGCAACCTGCAGGATGCCCGTCAGATGAGCCTCGGTGAGGCCTGGAACAACAACAACAACCAGGTGGCCTTCGGCAGTGTTGCAGGTTATCCTCATTATGCAGTTTCCCACGTCGTCCACTACAACAGCGGCTACCAGCGAGCAAGGGACGGACGTACTGATCAGAAATATGTGGACGATCTCTCTGGCCACATTCCTCTACCTGAAATCCACCCGGGACAAAAGGGTGGAAGTGGATCTAAAGGCCAGCAGGTCCAGAGAGGTAAGAGGAGCTCGGTTATGAACCTTTCAACATGTCGTCTTTTCTACTCACCACGTCTCCTCTTGCCTCCCTCTCCTGCAGGATGAACATCGACCGGAACATGTGAAACTGAATAAAGCTTTCTTGGTTATGTCATTGCTTCAGACTTTCGTTTTCTTGTGTAAACCAGGAACAGTTCAGTGAAGCAATAACTGGGACCGCCCTATGGAGCTTTACAGCCAATGCCGGCCCTCTTGCCCCTTTCAGATTCAGAAACCACAACAAGACGCGGTAACCTTGTGTGGGGGCACATTTCACCAGCATCAGCTACGCAGGCCCTTCCATACGATGCCGTGCCAGTATAAATCCAGCTTTAGCATGAAATGAAAAGAGGAAACCAAAATTAATTCCTTGCATTTCAAATCTGTATTTTCATTTAACCAAATGTACGAAAGGTTTATGGAACATTAAATGGAATATTACAGCATTGTTAAGTATTCAAACATTTATTCCAGATTAGAAAATGGCATTAAGGCATTTACAGAATATCCCACTTTATTGTATGTTCAGGTAAATGGAACTTACCTTGTGGCATATTTGCAGATCAATATTATTCAAAATAAAAGATCCATTTATTAAGGATGATATCTATTGGGGGGGGGGGGGGGGGGAAAGGAAAAGATTAGGTTAATTACACCTGTGTGTAGCGCTATTGCTCCATCGGTGCATTGGATCTGGCACTCTGGGCATCATAGAAACACCTGAGTCACATCAAGTTAATCAGCATTGAAGAAGCATCATATCTGTCTCACAGCATTTATGACATGTTTTATGCTAAAAATGAGTTCTGGTCTTCCTGTAGTGAAGATAACTGAAGCAGAGCCAAGCCCGTGATCTGTGGCTTGGGAATTATACATTTCTTGGAGGGATGGATTGCTTTGTGACCTCTGGCTCCTGGTTTGTCAAAGTCAGGAGGTGGTTTTCATCATGTGAGTAGCAGTGTCTTTGTACGTCTTCAAGCGCACATACAGTCGTGGGTTTCTGCCTAATGTCAACAGCATCACTTCTTCCAAGTTAAACTTCGGAAGTAGAGACCGGGGCCTGTTCCGGAGGCCGGCTCCATCACCAACCTCCAGGCCTGCACCTCGCCCACAGTAGAGGCGACACAAGCTGGCTAATCCCACCATCGTGCTGGCCAACGTACGTTCTTTGGACAATAAACTGGACTCTACGTCTTCTACAGACAACTCAGAAGGCTGTGAGAGAGTGCTGTGATTGGATTTACAGAAACTTGGACCACGCCGTTCAGCTGGAGCGGCTAACCTGCTATCAGGCAGACAGAGCTCTCGCTGAGGAAGGGAAGACTCGTGGTGGCTGTGTTGACATCTACGATGCCTGGTGTCGAGACACTGCTGTGGCCTGCAAACACTGCTCACTTTCAGGGGAGTTTATGGTCATTAAATGCGACATTCTACCTTCCGAGGGAGTTTACAGCTATACTGCTCGTTACCATTTACTTTCCTCCGCGCGCCAGTGGAAACACGAGTGAAGCATTGAATTTACTGTATCAACACACCAGTGAGCAGCAGACAGCCCACCCTGATGCCTTTCTTATCTTGGCTGGGGATTTCAACCACAGACCCAAAGAGTTTCCAAAACTACACAGAGACACTTTCCAACAAGTAGAAACAGACTGGACCAGGTTTACACCACCCAGGGAGGAGCTTACAAGGCCCTTTCCCCTCCCACACCTCAGCGCCTCTGACCACATCACTGTCATGCTAATGCAGCATACAGACCACCAGTTAAAGTCAAACCAGTTCTCAGGTCACGTCAAAAGGTTCATAACTGAGCTCCTCTTACCTCTCTGGACCTGCAGATCCAATCACACCTTCCGTCCGTGGTGGATTTCAGGTAGAGGAATGTGGCCAGAGAGATCGTCCACATATTTCTGATCAGTACGTCCGTCCCTTGCTCGCTGGTAGCCGCTGTTGTAGTGGACGACGTGGGAAACTGCATAATGAGGATAACCTGCAACACTGCCGAAGGCCACCTGGTTGTTGTTGTTCCAGTTGTTGTAGTACAGCATCCCCAGCAGAGAAGACCCCAGACCCAGAGTCACCACCAACAAAGACCCCAGACCCGGAGCTACCAAATGATGACGTTCCTGACTGGGACGGCACGGGGAACTTGACAGTTCTGTCCGTGTACCAGGTTCTTGGGGCGGCAGATTGAGAGGAGCTGAAGCCTCTTGTCCAGCTGCAGGAGGAGAAGCTGCAGGAAAACCAGCAGCCAGACCAAAAAGCAGGCAGATCCAAGAAACCCTGGAAGACAGTTGGACAGGTAAATACTAATGATGGGTCTGGGAACATTGATGCGTCAGCAGGTGTGTGAAGCCAATAGAGTGAAACCTCGTGTAAGTGCACGTATTGCTTTAAGAAAAAGTCACATGACCAATACAGCTGCTGCTTTGCGTGTCAATGAGGTGCTTACGGTGTTTAAAGGGAAGCATGTCTGTCAGCATGATACGTCTCTACCAAAAGAATCACACATTTCTCCCGGTCATCCATTGTGGAGCACAAAAGAAAAAAGGTTTCTGCCATGTGGGGCCTTTTATCTTATATCAGGAAATAAGGTATTTGTTTTGTTTTCCTTATTTTATCCTGTTATTCCCACTTACCGCTTTATCAATAAGAGTTTTAATCCATTTCAATGTGACTCTTCGTGTTAATCATTTTATTTTCTGCAGGTTAAATGTCGCATTTGCTCGACTGAACTATTGTACATAAATAAAAGCACCTCCTCAATGCTAAGTCATTACACAGCAAAGCATGAAAATGAGGAGGCCACAAACACACCTGGAATAAACACAGCTACACGGACATTTTAAAACTCCCTCAAGGTTGTTTGATTTATAATGAAGACATATTATTTGCCATTTCATTTTTGACCTTCACACTTTCAGAAAGCCGGCATTGGACCAGGCAGAATTTTATTATCAAGGACTGCTAACCCCACAGCATTGGGTGGGGTTGGGATGATGTAGTGGGGGGTTCAGGGAACTGCTTCAGGTCCTTCAGCCATCATATGTTTTGCCAACCAGAAAGGTTTGTATAGAAAATGTCTAGAGAAGTAGTTGATATAATGAATTTAACACTTAATTTGAATATTGATTTGCATTTGGTTTGACTTGGTTTATTCTGCAGACTGACAGAAATGTCGGCCAAAAGATATGAGGAGGAACGAGAACGAGTGAAAATGGAAGTACAGCGAGCTGCGGCAGAGAGTATAACGACTGGCATGTGGACATCTGTGAGCTTACCTGCCTCTTACCTGTCACTACATTAATGAAAGTATGCAGCTGTGTACGTCTGTGCTGGGAGTGCAATAAAAAACAGTCCAAAGGGGCATGATGGATGACTGGGCCATAGCAGGGCCAGAACTGGGCCAGAACTAATAGTGTCTTGTGACCGATGCAGCACCAAACATTTCATCTTCAAGAAGTCTCCAAATTCAGCATTCAGTTTGCATTGCACACACTCCTAATGTAATAGTAAAGAAATCGTGATCAAATGCCAACACTTACAAACCTGGGAAAGCTGTAGCACACGTCAGATCAAGCATCACAGCCAAAGAGAAGCAACAGATGGGACAGCCAACCCTGAAACTTATCATGAGGTACCAACATGTTGGAACAGCACATATCACATGCTGGCAAGGCTAAAAGATAAAGAGCCAGTGGATCTCTTCCCTCACTACAAACAGACATAACTCCACTGACTGCTGATGAGTTTACCATCATAGGAGAAGCACTTCTTCTGCTGTCTCCTCTCCATCAAGCGACAGATGAGCTGTCTGAGAAGAGTTTTAAGGATCAAAGGTCATCCCATGATGAAATTGCTTTATCGTGTGCACACAGGCAGCAATCCACCTGCATGAACACCCTAGACACCGAGTCACAGACACTGCTTCCAATCTAGAGTCGTAGAGACCACATCAACACTTCTGGACCCCAGATTTGAATCACTCGGGTTTCACAGTTCCTCCAAACGCAGGGAGGCCGTCAACAGACCAGAGTCATGACATCAACTGAGCCACGATCTGGACCTTCTTCACAACAGATATCAGTACCCACTTCAGGCATGTTATTCAGTATTAACAGTTTATTTGTACATTTATTCACTTGTAACTCATGAACCATTTTGTAGTTGATGACTAAAGAGCCAATTTATTGTTTTTTTAGAAAACCTGCAGACCACCGACACTACAGCCAATTCAGTAACTGAGGTCCAGAGATACCTGGCAGAGAGCAACACTGGGAGATCTCAGGATCCTTTAAAGTACTGGGAACATGAAAGCACGCTAACCAGACCTCTTCCAGAGTCCCTGCAGGTTTGATGCTCACCAGCCTAACTCTTCTCTACAGCCGGAGAACTTGCAGCAAAATGTCATCACCTCAATAAAACTTTATATTAAAGACCCTCCCTGCCTCAAATACAAGAACATCAGCAAAGTCACATTCACAGAACTGTCACGTTGATTTTCATGTTATGATACATTCACATTATTTAATAACCATAAATTTTATAGAGAGGTATGTTAAACTTCCATTAAGATACGAATAACACATAAAACATGAAACACGATGACTTAATAACATTAGATGTACAAGGTCACTGAATCTGTGTGTCAGCTGAGTTTCTCAAAAAGGTTGCCTGTGATGTCGTTTAGGATCCAGCAGGAGTCATGATGGAGCAGCCTGGGTAAAATACCGCCTTCACGAGGCCTCATCTACCATCGCTGGTAACCCCCCGAATGCTGCAACAGTCACTCACCTTCATAGCTGACCTTCCAGAAAGCTCCATCACCATGTTTCCTTCAGAGTGACTCACCTACAGCAACCAGAGGCTTATACAGTCTATTCTATTCTATTCTATTCTATTCTATTCAGACGTTTTCCTCCAAAGCAACTTCCATCTGAGAGGAAGAACAACACCAGCAGGAACCAACCAGGAGGGACGTCGTCATTAAGTGGTAGTCAGACTGCTGGAGTCCAGGTGTATCCAGGTGCTGTCAGGTAGTGCTGGAAGCTTTATTTCCCCTCCCTACAAGTCTTTTGTTTAATTACAAGATCATGATTTCATCATGACACTTCTTCAGTACTTGGTTGAACCAAAGAGCTGGACAAATCTTTCTACCTCATTCTGAGTAGAAGAGTTAATCTAAGTGTGGAAATTCTCCTTAAATAACTGAAGCTTTAGCTTGCTTTTAAAAGTGGATAAGGACTCTGCGGATCGGACGGAGTTTGGTAGATGGTTCCACCACCGGGGAACAACAGAGGAGAAGAGTCTAGCTACTGATGTGGCGCCACCTTGTGGTGGGAGCACTAGGCGTCTTTCACTGGTAGAGTGTAACTGTGGAGAGGGAGTGTAGCTCTGGATTAAGGAGTGGAGGTAGACCGGAGCCGTTTGGGTTATTGTTTTGTAAGCCAGAAGCAGAGCTTTGAATCTGATGAGCTGCAACTGGAAGCCAGTGAAGAGCGATTAGCAGCGGACTGACATGAGCTCTTTTGGGCTGGTTGAAGACCAGACGTGCTGCTGCGTTCTGGATCATCTGCAGAGGTTTAACTGAGCATGCAGGCAGGCAGTAAACCAGCGGCAGCTTTGTTTATAAGAACATGCCTTAGACTGTGTCTTAGCTTTTGTATAGACAGAGGTCCATCCAACACATTGATATAGTAGGCAGTGATGTGTTAATGATCTAGACTCCATGATACACACTATCCAGAGCATGTAGATTGTGAAATGAGGCATGCATGTACAGAACATCACCATAATCTAAGACTGACATAAAGGTAGCAGCAACCAGTCTTTTTTAAGATAAGGTGCTGCAGCAGCAAAGGTCATAGTGTAAAAACTATAAATTATAATTATAGTTAATTATATAATTCTAATTATAAAATTAATTATATCATAGGTAAGAACAGAAACTGTACAGAACAAAAACTATATCAAGAGTCTATATAAGTCTATATAAAAGCATATATCCAGAATGAGCTTACATTATTGCTCTTCTGTGTGTGTTATTAGTTCCTGTTGTGGCTACTGGCAGCAGATTGTAGAGTCTGACTTCAGTATCTCTCCTTCACACACCGCGGTGAAGCAGTCTGTCCCTGAAGGAGCTGCTCAGTGATGTTAAAGAGTCCTGCATGGGGGGGATGTTTCCTCCATCAGAGACGAAAGCTCAGCCATCATTCTCCTCTCCGTCACCACCTCCACCGCATGGTGGGGGCATCTCAGGACAGAGCTGGTCTTCTTAACCAGCTTGTTCAGTCTCTTCCTGTCAGCAAAATGAGAAATGGTCTGTATTTATGAAGCGTTTTACTTTAAACGTTACATTCACACACTGATGGTGGAAGCTGCCATGCAAGGCGCTAACCACGACCCATCAGGAGCCATTTGGGGTTCGGTGTCTTGCTCAGGGACACCTCGACATGAGCTTTCCAGGCCAGGATTGAACTGGCAACCCTCAGGCTACAAGACGACCACGCTGCCCTCACACACTCGAGATGCTGCTGCCCAGAAGACCACACCATCATAGATGGCTGATGCCACCACAGAGTCAAAAAAGGATCTTGGCTGTGTCCTCTGCACCTGGTGTTGAAGGTACTGGAGAATTTAAAAAACATGATTCCCACAGTTCTCCCAGCGTTTTCCAGGTGAGAGAAGGATCCCTGTTGGAGGAAGATGACCACGTCATCCACCCCAACACCAGGCTGATAGGCCAACTGTTGCTGGTCCATTGATGGTCTCACTAGAGGTTGGAGATGGACAAGAACCAGCCTCTTCAAGGTCTTCATCAGATGGGATGTCAGTACCACCGGCCTGTAGCTGTTGGGGTCCTTTGGGTTTGGGGTCTTTGGAACCGGTACCACGCAGGATGTTTTCTACAGCTGTGGGACTCTCCCCAGTTTCAGGCTCTAGTTGAACATGTGACCTACTATCCACACAGCTGGTCTGCACAGGTCTGGAGAAGCCTTGAGCTGATTCCATCTGGACCTGCAGCCTTTCTTGACTTGATCCTCCTGAACTCTTTCCTCACCTGGTTTGTTGTGAGCGGCAGGTTGGGGCAGGGGGGCTGGGTGTAGGAGGTTGTAGGGGGGCAGATGTCTGATTAGCACATCATCGATTCCCTGCAGGGTTCCTTGAGGCCAGAGATGGTTTTAAAGGTGTCATCACCTGGTCTTTTCATGTGTCCATTGTCCTTTAAGAGTCTTTAAATATTTTTTTGAAAACTTATTAAACAAAAAAATCAAAAATTTGTCTGGTGACAGTTCATGCAAGCTTTTGATTAATGTTGATGAAGTGTGTGCTGATTGGCTGCAGGGAGGTCCAGTGCATGCACATTGCGTTCGACTCCAAAACATCAACAGTTTAGTGATGGCGAGCGAACCTGACGAGCAGCAGCTTACAGAATTCAGCCATTGATGTTTGAACCAGACTGAAAGTGAAGATACAAGACGGTGGAAGAAGCACGTTTACAAAGATTTACATGGCAGAGCACTTATTAAAAGGAAAGCACGGGGCTCATTTCTACATTGCAGGGGGTAAAACTTTTAGGCTTGTTCCTTAGCGTTAGCATTAGTGTTTTCTGCGTCAGCAGTAAGCATGACTTTATATGATTATATCATTCCACGTCTAGAGAACGACTTTAGGTGTGGAAGAGGGGCTGGCTGATTCAAATAGCCTCCTGTGAGGAGGAAATCCCAGGAACAAATTCTGCTGTGAACAAAGGGCCCAGATGGAAAAACTCCACTCCATCGTCTTCAAAAGAAAGTTAACAGGGAAGTTAACACTTCGGTCCAACACCAACACACATGTTTTAATTTGGAACATTTCTGGGTGAAGACTCCTTTAAGGCTCCTCCAGACTCTGCTGACATTGTTCTGCTGCAGCTGATTCTTCATCTTCGCTCTGTAGTTGTTCTTTCCCTCCCTGATCTTCCTCCCCTGGACAATCTTCAACTTCTCTTTATTTCCTGACCTAAAGTCCCTCTTTTTCAAGATGAGCTATATGCCTCCTTGGTGTTGGCATAAAATAAATCCAATATTTTATTGTCTCTGGTGTGACATGAAACATATTAAGTGAAAGTGGGCAGAGTAGATGATGGCAAGACATGATTAAAACCCCAGAGATAAGAAGGAGGGTATTTGTGTCTGCAGTCTGCTTGTGGCTGAGTGGAGGCCTCATGCTAACGGCTAACAGCTTAATGTCCTTCCTGCAGACCTTCTCTGACCAGGTGGCTGACAGGTGATAGAAAGGATTGATATGCAGGGAAGGGTAAAGAAAAGTTTTGATGAGGGAGCCAGGCAGGAGCACTGACCAGGAAAAGGGAGACACAATTTTTTTAAGGCCTAGATTTTAGTAAATAATTATCTGCTTATTAGAAATTAAAGGGTCATCAAAAGGTAAATTAAATACATCCTTATTTTACACCCGTAAAATCATACATCCTTACATACAGATATCACAAGAAGTTACAACAGACAAAACGACTCAAGAACCATGAAAACATTTCAGTTCCTTAAAACTGATATTTTGAAATTACTGTTCATGTTCAGCTTCTTCCTCTGCAGCTCCTGGTTGGATGCAGGTGTGTTTAATGAGTGTAATTAGTGCAGAGCACATGTATAAGAGCAGCCTCTGGCTGCTGTAGGTGAGTTGCTGTTCTGAGGGAAACATGGTGATGGAGCTTTCTGGAAGGTCAGCTATTAAGGTTTGGAGTCAATCTGAGTGGTTGTTGCAGCATTTGGGGTGTTTACCTGTCCAACTGTCTTCCAGGGTTTCTTGGATCTGCCTGCTTTTTGGTCTGGCTGCTGGTTTTCCTGCAGCTTCTCCTCCTGCAGCTGGACCAAGAGGCTTCAGCTCCTCTCAATCTGCCTCCCCAAGAACCTGGTACACGGACAGAACTGTCAAGTTCCCAGTGCCGTCCCAGTCAGGAACGTCATCATTTGGTAGCTCCGGGTCTGGGGTCTTCTCTGCTGGTGGTGGATCCGGGTCTGGGCTCTCTGCTGGTGGTGGATCCGGGTCTGGGGTCTTCTCTGCTGAGGATGCTGCACTACAGGTTTTCCAGGACCTGTCGTCCTTGGGGAGCAACCTGCAGGATGCCCGTCAGATGAGCCTCGGTGAGGCCTGGAACAACAACAACCAGGTGGCCTTCGGCAGTGTTGCAGGTTATCCTCATTATGCAGTTTCCCACGTCGTCCACTACAACAGCGGCTACCAGCGAGCAAGGGACGGACGTACTGATCAGAAATATGTGGACGATCTCTCTGGCCACATTCCTCTACCTGAAATCCACCCGGGACAAAAGGGTGGAAGTGGATCTAAAGGCCAGCAGGTCCAGAGAGGTAAGAGGAGCTCGGTTATGAACCTTTCAACATGTCGTCTTTTCTACTCACCACGTCTCCTCTTGCCTCCCTCTCCTGCAGGATGAACATCGACCGGAACATGTGAAACTGAATAAAGCTTTCTTGGTTATGTCATTGCTTCAGACTTTCGTTTTCTTGTGTAAACCAGGAACAGTTCAGTGAAGCAATAACTGGGACCGCCCTATGGAGCTTTACAGCCAATGCCGGCCCTCTTGCCCCTTTCAGATTCAGAAACCACAACAAGACGCGGTAACCTTGTGTGGGGGCACATTTCACCAGCATCAGCTACGCAGGCCCTTCCATACGATGCCGTGCCAGTATAAATCCAGCTTTAGCATGAAATGAAAAGAGGAAACCAAAATTAATTCCTTGCATTTCAAATCTGTATTTTCATTTAACCAAATGTACGAAAGGTTTATGGAACATTAAATGGAATATTACAGCATTGTTAAGTATTCAAACATTTATTCCAGATTAGAAAATGGCATTAAGGCATTTACAGAATATCCCACTTTATTGTATGTTCAGGTAAATGGAACTTACCTTGTGGCATATTTGCAGATCAATATTATTCAAAATAAAAGATCCATTTATTAAGGATGATATCTATTGGGGGGGGGGGGGGGGGGAAAGGAAAAGATTAGGTTAATTACACCTGTGTGTAGCGCTATTGCTCCATCGGTGCATTGGATCTGGCACTCTGGGCATCATAGAAACACCTGAGTCACATCAAGTTAATCAGCATTGAAGAAGCATCATATCTGTCTCACAGCATTTATGACATGTTTTATGCTAAAAATGAGTTCTGGTCTTCCTGTAGTGAAGATAACTGAAGCAGAGCCAAGCCCGTGATCTGTGGCTTGGGAATTATACATTTCTTGGAGGGATGGATTGCTTTGTGACCTCTGGCTCCTGGTTTGTCAAAGTCAGGAGGTGGTTTTCATCATGTGAGTAGCAGTGTCTTTGTACGTCTTCAAGCGCACATACAGTCGTGGGTTTCTGCCTAATGTCAACAGCATCACTTCTTCCAAGTTAAACTTCGGAAGTAGAGACCGGGGCCTGTTCCGGAGGCCGGCTCCATCACCAACCTCCAGGCCTGCACCTCGCCCACAGTAGAGGCGACACAAGCTGGCTAATCCCACCATCGTGCTGGCCAACGTACGTTCTTTGGACAATAAACTGGACTCTACGTCTTCTACAGACAACTCAGAAGGCTGTGAGAGAGTGCTGTGATTGGATTTACAGAAACTTGGACCACGCCGTTCAGCTGGAGCGGCTAACCTGCTATCAGGCAGACAGAGCTCTCGCTGAGGAAGGGAAGACTCGTGGTGGCTGTGTTGACATCTACGATGCCTGGTGTCGAGACACTGCTGTGGCCTGCAAACACTGCTCACTTTCAGGGGAGTTTATGGTCATTAAATGCGACATTCTACCTTCCGAGGGAGTTTACAGCTATACTGCTCGTTACCATTTACTTTCCTCCGCGCGCCAGTGGAAACACGAGTGAAGCATTGAATTTACTGTATCAACACACCAGTGAGCAGCAGACAGCCCACCCTGATGCCTTTCTTATCTTGGCTGGGGATTTCAACCACAGACCCAAAGAGTTTCCAAAACTACACAGAGACACTTTCCAACAAGTAGAAACAGACTGGACCAGGTTTACACCACCCAGGGAGGAGCTTACAAGGCCCTTTCCCCTCCCACACCTCAGCGCCTCTGACCACATCACTGTCATGCTAATGCAGCATACAGACCACCAGTTAAAGTCAAACCAGTTCTCAGGTCACGTCAAAAGGTTCATAACTGAGCTCCTCTTACCTCTCTGGACCTGCAGATCCAATCACACCTTCCGTCCGTGGTGGATTTCAGGTAGAGGAATGTGGCCAGAGAGATCGTCCACATATTTCTGATCAGTACGTCCGTCCCTTGCTCGCTGGTAGCCGCTGTTGTAGTGGACGACGTGGGAAACTGCATAATGAGGATAACCTGCAACACTGCCGAAGGCCACCTGGTTGTTGTTGTTCCAGTTGTTGTAGTACAGCATCCCCAGCAGAGAAGACCCCAGACCCAGAGTCACCACCAACAAAGACCCCAGACCCGGAGCTACCAAATGATGACGTTCCTGACTGGGACGGCACGGGGAACTTGACAGTTCTGTCCGTGTACCAGGTTCTTGGGGCGGCAGATTGAGAGGAGCTGAAGCCTCTTGGTCCAGCTGCAGGAGGAGAAGCTGCAGGAAAACCAGCAGCCAGACCAAAAAGCAGGCAGATCCAAGAAACCCTGGAAGACAGTTGGACAGGTAAATACTAATGATGGGTCTGGGAACATTGATGCGTCAGCAGGTGTGTGAAGCCAATAGAGTGAAACCTCGTGTAAGTGCACGTATTGCTTTAAGAAAAAGTCACATGACCAATACAGCTGCTGCTTTGCGTGTCAATGAGGTGCTTACGGTGTTTAAAGGGAAGCATGTCTGTCAGCATGATGCGTCTCTACCAAAAGAATCACACATTTCTCCCGGTCATCCATTGTGGAGCACAAAAGAAAAAAGGTTTCTGCCATGTGGGGCCTTTTATCTTATATCAGGAAATAAGGTATTTGTTTTGTTTTCCTTATTTTATCCTGTTATTCCCACTTACCGCTTTATCAATAAGAGTTTTAATCCATTTCAATGTGACTCTTCGTGTTAATCATTTTATTTTCTGCAGGTTAAATGTCGCATTTGCTCGACTGAACTATTGTACATAAATAAAAGCACCTCCTCAATGCTAAGTCATTACACAGCAAAGCATGAAAATGAGGAGGCCACAAACACACCTGGAATAAACACAGCTACACGGACATTTTAAAACTCCCTCAAGGTTGTTTGATTTATAATGAAGACATATTATTTGCCATTTCATTTTTGACCTTCACACTTTCAGAAAGCCGGCATTGGACCAGGCAGAATTTTATTATCAAGGACTGCTAACCCCACAGCATTGGGTGGGGTTGGGATGATGTAGTGGGGGGTTCAGGGAACTGCTTCAGGTCCTTCAGCCATCATATGTTTTGCCAACCAGAAAGGTTTGTATAGAAAATGTCTAGAGAAGTAGTTGATATAATGAATTTAACACTTAATTTGAATATTGATTTGCATTTGGTTTGACTTGGTTTATTCTGCAGACTGACAGAAATGTCGGCCAAAAGATATGAGGAGGAACGAGAACGAGTGAAAATGGAAGTACAGCGAGCTGCGGCAGAGAGTATAACGACTGGCATGTGGACATCTGTGAGCTTACCTGCCTCTTACCTGTCACTACATTAATGAAAGTATGCAGCTGTGTACGTCTGTGCTGGGAGTGCAATAAAAAACAGTCCAAAGGGGCATGATGGATGACTGGGCCATAGCAGGGCCAGAACTGGGCCAGAACTAATAGTGTCTTGTGACCGATGCAGCACCAAACATTTCATCTTCAAGAAGTCTCCAAATTCAGCATTCAGTTTGCATTGCACACACTCCTAATGTAATAGTAAAGAAATCGTGATCAAATGCCAACACTTACAAACCTGGGAAAGCTGTAGCAAACGTCAGATCAAGCATCACAGCCAAAGAGAAGCAACAGATGGGACAGCCAACCCTGAAACTTATCATGAGGTACCAACATGTTGGAACAGCACATATCACATGCTGGCAAGGCTAAAAGATAAAGAGCCAGTGGATCTCTTCCCTCACTACAAACAGACATAACTCCACTGACTGCTGATGAGTTTACCATCATAGGAGAAGCACTTCTTCTGCTGTCTCCTCTCCATCAAGCGACAGATGAGCTGTCTGAGAAGAGTTTTAAGGATCAAAGGTCATCCCATGATGAAATTGCTTTATCGTGTGCACACAGGCAGCAATCCACCTGCATGAACACCCTAGACACCGAGTCACAGACACTGCTTCCAATCTAGAGTCGTAGAGACCACATCAACACTTCTGGACCCCAGATTTGAATCACTCGGGTTTCACAGTTCCTCCAAACGCAGGGAGGCCGTCAACAGACCAGAGTCATGACATCAACTGAGCCACGATCTGGACCTTCTTCACAACAGATATCAGTACCCACTTCAGGCATGTTATTCAGTATTAACAGTTTATTTGTACATTTATTCACTTGTAACTCATGAACCATTTTGTAGTTGATGACTAAAGAGCCAATTTATTGTTTTTTTAGAAAACCTGCAGACCACCGACACTACAGCCAATTCAGTAACTGAGGTCCAGAGATACCTGGCAGAGAGCAACACTGGGAGATCTCAGGATCCTTTAAAGTACTGGGAACATGAAAGCACGCTAACCAGACCTCTTCCAGAGTCCCTGCAGGTTTGATGCTCACCAGCCTAACTCTTCTCTACAGCCGGAGAACTTGCAGCAAAATGTCATCACCTCAATAAAACTTTATATTAAAGACCCTCCCTGCCTCAAATACAAGAACATCAGCAAAGTCACATTCACAGAACTGTCACGTTGATTTTCATGTTATGATACATTCACATTATTTAATAACCATAAATTTTATAGAGAGGTATGTTAAACTTCCATTAAGATACGAATAACACATAAAACATGAAACACGATGACTTAATAACATTAGATGTACAAGGTCACTGAATCTGTGTGTCAGCTGAGTTTCTCAAAAAGGTTGCCTGTGATGTCGTTTAGGATCCAGCAGGAGTCATGATGGAGCAGCCTGGGTAAAATACCGCCTTCACGAGGCCTCATCTACCATCGCTGGTAACCCCCCGAATGCTGCAACAGTCACTCACCTTCATAGCTGACCTTCCAGAAAGCTCCATCACCATGTTTCCTTCAGAGTGACTCACCTACAGCAACCAGAGGCTTATACAGTCTATTCTATTCTATTCTATTCTATTCTATTCTATTCAGACGTTTTCCTCCAAAGCAACTTCCATCTGAGAGGAAGAACAACACCAGCAGGAACCAACCAGGAGGGACGTCGTCATTAAGTGGTAGTCAGACTGCTGGAGTCCAGGTGTATCCAGGTGCTGTCAGGTAGTGCTGGAAGCTTTATTTCCCCTCCCTACAAGTCTTTTGTTTAATTACAAGATCATGATTTCATCATGACACTTCTTCAGTACTTGGTTGAACCAAAGAGCTGGACAAATCTTTCTACCTCATTCTGAGTAGAAGAGTTAATCTAAGTGTGGAAATTCTCCTTAAATAACTGAAGCTTTAGCTTGCTTTTAAAAGTGGATAAGGACTCTGCGGATCGGACGGAGTTTGGTAGATGGTTCCACCACCGGGGAACAACAGAGGAGAAGAGTCTAGCTACTGATGTGGCGCCACCTTGTGGTGGGAGCACTAGGCGTCTTTCACTGGTAGAGTGTAACTGTGGAGAGGGAGTGTAGCTCTGGATTAAGGAGTGGAGGTAGACCGGAGCCGTTTGGGTTATTGTTTTGTAAGCCAGAAGCAGAGCTTTGAATCTGATGAGCTGCAACTGGAAGCCAGTGAAGAGCGATTAGCAGCGGACTGACATGAGCTCTTTTGGGCTGGTTGAAGACCAGACGTGCTGCTGCGTTCTGGATCATCTGCAGAGGTTTAACTGAGCATGCAGGCAGGCAGTAAACCAGCGGCAGCTTTGTTTATAAGAACATGCCTTAGACTGTGTCTTAGCTTTTGTATAGACAGAGGTCCATCCAACACATTGATATAGTAGGCAGTGATGTGTTAATGATCTAGACTCCATGATACACACTATCCAGAGCATGTAGATTGTGAAATGAGGCATGCATGTACAGAACATCACCATAATCTAAGACTGACATAAAGGTAGCAGCAACCAGTCTTTTTTAAGATAAGGTGCTGCAGCAGCAAAGGTCATAGTGTAAAAACTATAAATTATAATTATAGTTAATTATATAATTCTAATTATAAAATTAATTATATCATAGGTAAGAACAGAAACTGTACAGAACAAAAACTATATCAAGAGTCTATATAAGTCTATATAAAAGCATATATCCAGAATGAGCTTACATTATTGCTCTTCTGTGTGTGTTATTAGTTCCTGTTGTGGCTACTGGCAGCAGATTGTAGAGTCTGACTTCAGTATCTCTCCTTCACACACCGCGGTGAAGCAGTCTGTCCCTGAAGGAGCTGCTCAGTGATGTTAAAGAGTCCTGCATGGGGGGGATGTTTCCTCCATCAGAGACGAAAGCTCAGCCATCATTCTCCTCTCCGTCACCACCTCCACCGCATGGTGGGGGCATCTCAGGACAGAGCTGGTCTTCTTAACCAGCTTGTTCAGTCTCTTCCTGTCAGCAAAATGAGAAATGGTCTGTATTTATGAAGCGTTTTACTTTAAACGTTACATTCACACACTGATGGTGGAAGCTGCCATGCAAGGCGCTAACCACGACCCATCAGGAGCCATTTGGGGTTCGGTGTCTTGCTCAGGGACACCTCGACATGAGCTTTCCAGGCCAGGATTGAACTGGCAACCCTCAGGCTACAAGACGACCACGCTGCCCTCACACACTCGAGATGCTGCTGCCCAGAAGACCACACCATCATAGATGGCTGATGCCACCACAGAGTCAAAAAAGGATCTTGGCTGTGTCCTCTGCACCTGGTGTTGAAGGTACTGGAGAATTTAAAAAACATGATTCCCACAGTTCTCCCAGCGTTTTCCAGGTGAGAGAAGGATCCCTGTTGGAGGAAGATGACCACGTCATCCACCCCAACACCAGGCTGATAGGCCAACTGTTGCTGGTCCATTGATGGTCTCACTAGAGGTCGGAGATGGACAAGAACCAGCCTCTTCAAGGTCTTCATCAGATGGGATGTCAGTACCACCGGCCTGTAGCTGTTGGGGTCCTTTGGGTTTGGGGTCTTTGGAACCGGTACCACGCAGGATGTTTTCTACAGCTGTGGGACTCTCCCCAGTTTCAGGCTCTAGTTGAACATGTGACCTACTATCCACACAGCTGGTCTGCACAGGTCTGGAGAAGCCTTGAGCTGATTCCATCTGGACCTGCAGCCTTTCTTGACTTGATCCTCCTGAACTCTTTCCTCACCTGGTTTGTTGTGAGCGGCAGGTTGGGGCAGGGGGGCTGGGTGTAGGAGGTTGTAGGGGGGCAGATGTCTGATTAGCACATCATCGATTCCCTGCAGGGTTCCTTGAGGCCAGAGATGGTTTTAAAGGTGTCATCACCTGGTCTTTTCATGTGTCCATTGTCCTTTAAGAGTCTTTAAATATTTTTTTGAAAACTTATTAAACAAAAAAATCAAAAATTTGTCTGGTGACAGTTCATGCAAGCTTTTGATTAATGTTGATGAAGTGTGTGCTGATTGGCTGCAGGGAGGTCCAGTGCATGCACATTGCGTTCGACTCCAAAACATCAACAGTTTAGTGATGGCGAGCGAACCTGACGAGCAGCAGCTTACAGAATTCAGCCATTGATGTTTGAACCAGACTGAAAGTGAAGATACAAGACGGTGGAAGAAGCACGTTTACAAAGATTTACATGGCAGAGCACTTATTAAAAGGAAAGCACGGGGCTCATTTCTACATTGCAGGGGGTAAAACTTTTAGGCTTGTTCCTTAGCGTTAGCATTAGTGTTTTCTGCGTCAGCAGTAAGCATGACTTTATATGATTATATCATTCCACGTCTAGAGAACGACTTTAGGTGTGGAAGAGGGGCTGGCTGATTCAAATAGCCTCCTGTGAGGAGGAAATCCCAGGAACAAATTCTGCTGTGAACAAAGGGCCCAGATGGAAAAACTCCACTCCATCGTCTTCAAAAGAAAGTTAACAGGGAAGTTAACACTTCGGTCCAACACCAACACACATGTTTTAATTTGGAACATTTCTGGGTGAAGACTCCTTTAAGGCTCCTCCAGACTCTGCTGACATTGTTCTGCTGCAGCTGATTCTTCATCTTCGCTCTGTAGTTGTTCTTTCCCTCCCTGATCTTCCTCCCCTGGACAATCTTCAACTTCTCTTTATTTCCTGACCTAAAGTCCCTCTTTTTCAAGATGAGCTATATGCCTCCTTGGTGTTGGCATAAAATAAATCCAATATTTTATTGTCTCTGGTGTGACATGAAACATATTAAGTGAAAGTGGGCAGAGTAGATGATGGCAAGACATGATTAAAACCCCAGAGATAAGAAGGAGGGTATTTGTGTCTGCAGTCTGCTTGTGGCTGAGTGGAGGCCTCATGCTAACGGCTAACAGCTTAATGTCCTTCCTGCAGACCTTCTCTGACCAGGTGGCTGACAGGTGATAGAAAGGATTGATATGCAGGGAAGGGTAAAGAAAAGTTTTGATGAGGGAGCCAGGCAGGAGCACTGACCAGGAAAAGGGAGACACAATTTTTTTAAGGCCTAGATTTTAGTAAATAATTATCTGCTTATTAGAAATTAAAGGGTCATCAAAAGGTAAATTAAATACATCCTTATTTTACACCCGTAAAATCATACATCCTTACATACAGATATCACAAGAAGTTACAACAGACAAAACGACTCAAGAACCATGAAAACATTTCAGTTCCTTAAAACTGATATTTTGAAATTACTGTTCATGTTCAGCTTCTTCCTCTGCAGCTCCTGGTTGGATGCAGGTGTGTTTAATGAGTGTAATTAGTGCAGAGCACATGTATAAGAGCAGCCTCTGGCTGCTGTAGGTGAGTTGCTGTTCTGAGGGAAACATGGTGATGGAGCTTTCTGGAAGGTCAGCTATTAAGGTTTGGAGTCAATCTGAGTGGTTGTTGCAGCATTTGGGGTGTTTACCTGTCCAACTGTCTTCCAGGGTTTCTTGGATCTGCCTGCTTTTTGGTCTGGCTGCTGGTTTTCCTGCAGCTTCTCCTCCTGCAGCTGGACCAAGAGGCTTCAGCTCCTCTCAATCTGCCTCCCCAAGAACCTGGTACACGGACAGAACTGTCAAGTTCCCAGTGCCGTCCCAGTCAGGAACGTCATCATTTGGTAGCTCCGGGTCTGGGGTCTTCTCTGCTGGTGGTGGATCCGGGTCTGGGCTCTCTGCTGGTGGTGGATCCGGGTCTGGGGTCTTCTCTGCTGGGGATGCTGCACTACAGGTTTTCCAGGACCTGTCGTCCTTGGGGAGCAACCTACAGGATGCCCGTCAGATGAGCCTCGGTGAGGCCTGGAACAACAACAACCAGGTGGCCTTCGGCAGTGTTGCAGGTTATCCTAATTATGCAGTTTCCCACGTCGTCCACTACAACAGCGGCTACCAGCGAGCAAGGGACGGACGTACTGATCAGAAATATGTGGACGATCTCTCTGGCCACATTCCTCTACCTGAAATCCACCCGGGACAAAAGGGTGGAAGTGGATCTAAAGGCCAGCAGGTCCAGAGAGGTAAGAGGAGCTCGGTTATGAACCTTCTGACGTGATCTATTTTTTTTTTTTTTTTTTTTTTTTTTTTTCCCTTGTCCTCACTGGTCGCTTCTTGCAGGATGAATTTGGTGACTGTTGACGAACCATTGAAGGCTGAATTTTAAATAAAGTTGACTTGACAACATGCCGTCTGAAGTGTTATTGGAACACGCTGAAGTCCAGCTGGTGATTCTGCAGCTTTAGAGACGTTCAGCTCTGCATGTTACACTAGTATTTACGCCACTGATACTCACTTCGGTCCTACGAGGGCCGCAATCCAGCAGGTTTTCCATGTGTAGATGCCACCACATTAACTCGGGATTTTAACACTGGTTGGAGCGGCCAATATGAACAGTTGATTCCGATTAGAGAACCAAGGAGACCGGAGGTAGCTTAGAACCTTTAATGCTGGCTTAACTGGTACAGCAGATAGCATTTGACACACTGGATTAGGATTAAGATGAGCAGGTGTGTGATTTTTATATCATTCACGCACACCAAACGTTGTGCTGATCAAAGCAACGTAACAACATATGTGCGTCGATTAACAATGCACGTCTAGAAACGCGGAACTAAATATTCGTTCCCCCCAGTCTTTCTGACACAGCCGCCCCCAATTGTCTGTCAGGATAATTGTTCGTCCCCAGAAAGACTGTCTGGGGCGCGATCACCTTCCTCAGTGAGCTGGGGAAGGGGAATCAACCTGATGACAGGACGGGTGTAGATCTTCTCTTTCACCTTCACCACCGCTGTACGTACTCGACCATCTGCTGCAGGAAAGGTTTCAGTCACTGTACCTACAGGCCAGGAGGCTCGCGGGAAGCGGGGATCTACGATGAGGACGACCTGGCCAACGGTGAGCCCCTTCCCGTCGGTCTTCCACTTCTGACGATCCTGCAGACCTGGGAGGTACTGGCGAACGAATGATGACCAGAAGTTATCGGCCAGCACCTGACTCTGCCTCCACCGACGCCTCCCGAGCAGGTCTTCACTGTCGTACAAAGCTTGTGGGAGTGATGAGTCTCTGCGGCCCATCAGCAGCATGCTGGGGGTTATCGGATCGAGATCTGCCACATCTGCTGAAACGTACCCTAAGGGTTTGGCGTTTAGGATTCCTTCTACTTCTACAAGCAGGGTCTGCAGCACTGGCTCTGGGACTACTTGATCTCGTAGTATGACTCTCAGGGATGTCTTGATGGACTTGACCTCCCTCTCCCAAGTTCCTCCAAAGTGTGGAGCAGCTGGAGGGTTAAACTGGAACCGAATTCTCTGCTCAGCTAGCTGTTCTTGCAATTGAGGGCTCATGGCCTTGAAGGCTTCTTGCAGTTCATGGCAGCCACCAGTGAAGTTGGTCCCATTGTCACAGAGAACCTCGAATGGCTTCCCCCTCCGGGCTATGAACCGGCGCAAGGAAAGCAGGAATGCATCGGCATCCAGGCTCTCAAGGAGATCCAAGTGCAGGCATCTGGTTGTCATACATTTGAATAGGATTCCCCATCTCTTCTCGTGGCGACGCCCTATCTTCACAAGGAGGGGGCCGAAGCAGTCGACCCCCACTGAGTAGAAGGGTGGTTTGTACAGGCGCAGCCGTGCAGGTGGAAGATCGGCCATTCTTGGGCCCCGAGGCTTGGCTCGCCAGAACCGGCACTCACGACAGCTGAACTGGTGCTTACGTATCGCCTCACGCCCTCTTAGGATCCAGTATTGACGTCGCAGCTCAGCAAGGACACGTTCGGCGCCTGGATGGTGGAGCCTCTCATCACAGTCCTTAATGAGCAACTTGGTTGTAGGGTGTCCAGAATCTAGGACGATAGGATGGATCGTCTCAGCTTCCAGGTCCGCTGCACGACGAAGCCTTCCGCCGACCCGGACAAGGCCAGTCACCTCTTCGTATTCCGGTGCGAGGGAGCCGATCCTGCTATCCGATGGGACTGGGCGCTGTGCCTTAAGAGCCTTTAACTCTGCGGGGAAGGACTCTGCCTGGGCTCCGACCAGCAAGGCCCTTTCTGCAGCGACATAATCAGAAGCTTCAACCTCATCATCGGGGGTAGCCGCCCCGTGGCGGGACCGCGCAGTGGCTCGTACTAGCTCTTGCCATGACCGGAACTGACTGGCGTCGGGTAGTTGCAGGCTTGAAGTCACTGTAACCACTCCAACAAAGGCACTCTTCTTGAGCTCAGTTGGATCTGGATTGGCAGTGGTGCTCGGCATAGCGGGCCACTGGTCTTGAGACTTGGAGAGGAAGTCAGGGCCAAATCTCCACTGGTTGTGACATGTTAGCTCAGACAAGGTTAGGCCCCTAGTGATGTGGTCTGCCGGGTTACGAGGTGAGTCAACATACCTCCAACTTGTCACGTCTGTGAGGGTCTGGATTTCCGCCACCCGGGTCCCAACGAACACCTTATAACGGCAGGACTCCGACTGCAGCCAGTGAAGAACGGTGGTGGAATCTGACCAGCAGATGACTTCGTGGATAGGGATGGTGAGTTCAGCCTGTATCAACTTGACAAGTTGAGCACCTGTTAGCGCAGCGCTCAGTTCTAGTCGCGGCATGGAGAGGCACTTTTTGGGGGCTACTCTGGAACGGGCTAGTATGAAGGCAATGTGGACGTCACCTTTGTTATCAGTGGTTCGCAGGTAGGCGACCGAACCATATGCTCTCTCTGATGCGTCGCCGAACACGTGGAGCTGTCTAGTCACTGTAGAGGTGTCGGCATTTGGCGGAGTATAGGCCCTTGGAAACTGTACCTGAAGTAGGTTCGGGAGCTCTTCCACCCAGGCAAGCCATTGCTCCTTCAGCTGCTGATGCTCGATAGGTTCATCCCAGCTCGGTTCCTGCTTCCAGAGATCCTGTATGAGAACCTTTGCTCTGGTTGTAAAGGGTATGATGAAGCCTAGTGGATCGTACTGACTAGCAAGAGTCTTGTACAGGTTCCTTAGCGTGGGTCGGAGAGGCTCTGGCGGGCGGTGCTTGTAACCCATGGTGTCGTCGAGGCAGTTCCACTGCAGGCCGAGTGTGGGCTCATCCAGTTCAGCACTATCCCGGGACAACCATAGTTCACTGCTGGCGGATCTAGCTTCAGAGGGCAGATGTTCGATGACTGAAGGTAGGTTGCTAGCCCACTGCCTGATCTCGAAGCCCCCCTCAGCGAGGAGTTTCCGAAGTCCGTCGACAACCGCCTTGGCCTTGGCGGGATCTGGAGTGCTATAAAGGCAGTTATCGACGTAGAAGGCTTGGGCTACAACCTCAGCTAGATCTGATTGGTCTGGTGGACAGTCCTGAACGTGACGCTGCAGCGCATAAGTGGCGCAGCACGGGCTGCAAGTGGTCCCGAATGGAAGGACCTGCCATTCATAGATGTGTGGCTCCTCTTCTCGCTGCATGTTCCTCCACAGGAAGCGCATGATGGGTTTGTCGGCTGCTAGCAGGAGTACCTGGTGAAACATACTCCGAATGTCACCACTGATGGCCACGGTGTGTTGGCGAAATCTCAGGAGCACCCCCAACAGCGATGGACCTAAGGTCGGCCCTGGAAGTAGCTGCTCGTTCAAGGATTGGTCCTTATATTGGAAGGAGCAATTAAAGACAATCCGATCCTTGCCATTATGATGCACCATATGATGCGGAATGTACCAGGACTCGGTTGACTTGAGCGCTTCTTCGGGTGAGATCTTTGCCACATGGCCAGCAGTCTCCAGCTTTAGGATCTCGGAACAGTAAGCAGCAGCTCTTGACGGATCTTTGGCGAGTCTACGTTCAGTGCGGCGAAGACTTGATAGCGCTGCTTCCTTGGGGGCCTTGAGAAGAATTGGTGGAGATCGGCGGAGGAGAGGGGTAGCGTAGCGCTGGACACCTTTTACATCTACTCTGATGGTAGACGCTTGGAGAAGGTTAAGGGCTTGCTGGTCAAGCTTGGACCTGATTACAGCTTTCTCACTGTATGGCAGGGTGTCCAGTTGCCAGAGGCGCTGCACATGCTGGAGTAGCTCTGTGTTGGCTGCAGCTGTAGTGATATGCAAGCATTGGGCTGGACTGCGTGGATTCTGCACCGGTGTCATTGGACCTTGGAGGCACCAGCCGAGACGTGTACATACAGCGATAGGTTCATCCGGAGTGCCCTGGACAATAGGTCGTACGGGTGTGATGAGATGGCACATATCGGACCCGATGAGGAGCAGAGGCTGCACGTGGTTGACTGGAAGAAGTGGGAGGCCTCTCAGGTGTCTGTGAGCGCGCTGTAGTGCAGCTACGGGATAGTTGTGCTCAGCAAAGCTCAGTCCATCAGCAGAAAATGCATTGGAGACAAGATACCTTTCATTTGGCTTGGAAAGGGGGGAGACCTCAAAAGAGACTGTTAGACCTTCTAGCTGTTTCACATTTTGGTGTATTGTCTGTATGGGGAGAGCCTCTGGGGTACCAGACAGCTTGAGAGTTTGCAGGACTGGTGCCAACACAATCGTCCTCTCCGAGCCGTCGTCCAATATAGCATGTGCTTCGACCGCCTGCTTGCCATGGTGGATGAGAATCTTGACTACCTTTAACATGACTCGTTGTGCACGATTGGGACGGTCAAGGTAGACCTTTGTAGCTGAAGAACTCACTGTTGGGACTGCTTTGGATGTATCTTGGATGGAGTCGTGTAGTACTGTGAGATGGAGTTCTTTGCAAACCTTGCAGGGCCGTTTGAGGTTACAGCTCTCCGCGGCATGACTGCGACCACATTTCCAGCACCGGTTTCCATCCCTGATCCACTTCACAATCTGATTGGGAGTGAGCTTCTTGAAGTTATCACAGGAGGTCAGGTAGTGATCTTTATTGTCACAATGCGGACAGTATGGCTGTGACTTGGGAGCAGGCTTGTTATGGCTCGGCTTGGAGGCAGGTGACTCTTCCTTTACCGTGAGGAGCACTGGGGTGGATCGTTCTCTGTAGGAGGTGGAATTCTTTGTGCTCTTAATCGGTTTATTGGGCTCAGTTTGGTACAGGGCCGCAGCACGGCTTGAAATGCGTTTAGCTTGGGACTTGATTTGGAGCCAGGTGGCGAGGTCCGGGAGTGTGTACGTTCGATCAGAGCCTGATTGCAGGATTCCCCGGTTAAGGCAGTACTCCACAAAGCTGTCCCGATAAGCTGGAGGCATTTTACTTAGTAGCCGGTCCACGTGTGACCCACACATGAGTTCAATACCATTCTGTCCTTCAAGGGTTTGCAGCATGCCCACAAGTGATTGGACGGACAGAGCGAAGGAGTCGAAGCTGTTGGCATCGCCCATTCTGAGGGCAGGGGAGTTGAGAATGGTGCCGAGCTCTGACTGCACGAGCTGCCTTGGTTGGCCGTATTTATCTTGTAGCGCATTGAGTGCAGCAGTATATGGACTTGGATGGTGCATGTAGGCCTTTGCGAGTTGTAGAGCACTGGGTAGCTTTAAGTGACTTAGCAGCACTTGGTATTTGTATTGCTCGTTGAGGTGGCTATGGTTGTTTAGTAAACTGTCCAATGCCATCTTTAGGAGGGCGAAATCACTCTCGCGGCCACTCTCGAACACTGGCAGCATGGGCCTAGGGATACCGAAGGCAGCAGCGAACAGCATGTCTGCTCCTGGTTGTGGCTGTAGACCAGGATATGGGGCAGGTGCTGGCAGAAAAGCTTGGTAGGGTAAGGAGGTAGTCGGAGTTTGCTCCCACTTGGAAGCTGCTACTGGAACTGATGTAGGCTGCGCTGGACTGGTATCGGTGAGAGCAATGTGGGACACAGGAGGCTGAGTGTAGGGGGGCACCGTTTGAGGCTGCATAGCTGGGTAGGCGCTTGGCGAAGAGGGGACTGTGGCAACATTTGGTTGTGGCTGGGATACAGCAGAGGTTAACTCGGTCACTTGTCCTTCAGCAGTCTGTTGTTGGGGAAGTGAAGCTTGGTGAGTTGTAATGGGTTGCAGCATATTGGCTGAGTGGGTAACTGTGATCACTGGCGCTGGTGGGTTCTGCACAGCAGTCGCTGGTTGGACTGGATACTGTACATTAGAAGACAAGACATCGCAAGAATGTGTCTGGAGCTGAGGTGCTGCAGCTGGGGCCAGATATACAGCGGGAGCTGCCGAACCTGTAGGTGCTGGGGGTGGTTCATATAAGCTGGTAGTGCTATTGGCCGAGAGCATGGAGGTGACTAACTTTGCTAGCTCCACATCAGTCTCTAGTTGTTTCAGACGACGACTCTGACTTAGGCGCTTATTAACAGCTTCTCTAGCCTCGAGAGCTTCCTCTTGAGCTTGTTGAGCAGCTTTAGCTTGGGCCTGTATTTGTTGGAGTTCGCGGTCAGCTAGTGAGTCTTCCTCCATTTGCTTTCGTAGGTTATCAAGTTCCCGTTGTTTACTGCTCTCCTCCAGTATTGCAGCTTGCACGGGAGAGAGGCCTTCATGTGGATAGCCGCCGATAGAGTAGATGGTCCGTCGCCCAGATTGTGAACTGTAGCCGGATGCAGTGCTTGAGGCTCTCCTCGAGTGGCTTCTGTGTTTGCTGCCAAAGCGGGATGAAGCGATGGGGGGCTGTGAGCTGGGCACTTGATAGTCGACTTCGTAGTCCGTTAGGTGTTGGGGTAGACGAGTAGCTCTATGGGGCCTCACTTGTACCTCTTCCATGGGTGCTGAATTGTCCATACTGTGTTGATGATACTCCAATCCGGCTCGAAGGACCAGAATTTAATGTAGATGCCACCACATTAACTCGGGATTTTAACACTGGTTGGAGCGGCCAATATGAACAGTTGATTCCGATTAGAGAACCAAGGAGACCGGAGGTAGCTTAGAACCTTTAATGCTGGCTTAACTGGTACAGCAGATAGCATTTGACACACTGGATTAGGATTAAGATGAGCAGGTGTGTGATTTTTATATCATTCACGCACACCAAACGTTGTGCTGATCAAAGCAACGTAACAACATATGTGCGTCGATTAACAATGCACGTCTAGAAACGCGGAACTAAATATTCGTTCCCCCCAGTCTTTCTGACACCATGTATGCCTGTACCAACACACCTGAGTCAAATTAATGAGTCATTGTGTAGAACCTGATTGGCTGTTAGAGCCACCTAATTTGACTCAGGTGTGTTGGTGCAGGGATACATGGAAAACCTGCTGGATTGCGGCCCTCGTAGGACCGAAGTGAGTATCGGTGATTTACGCCCTCATGTCTGGTTTCACCACCAACACCAGCTTATTGAGCTCTGTAGCGTCCACATGGCTGGTTTATAACCAGGAAATTGTCAGGTGTTTACACCCTGTTTGTGCACTAACTGCTGGTGTAATAAGTAATTTAGTTATTGATGTAAAGTACCTTTTTATACTTTTCTACCATGACATCAGTTCATATGTAACGGTTAAGAGGATCAGTGAAGTCGGGGTAATTCTCCAGAATGGACTGGTAATGTGCCGAGATCAGGAGAGGAGCTCTACACGTGCTTCATATGTATATATTTTAATTCAGGAACGAGTAACGCACGATTAGTCAACCTGCAGACATACGAACATGTATAATTTTTGGAGTGGGATTTGTTCTGTCAGCTGTATTTGGGTTTACTGCTAAAAAAAGAAGCGATTAGCTTGCCTGTGGAAATGGATTTATTTTGAGAACACACTGAAGTCAAGATGCTCATAACTGAGGATAACTGAGCTGTGAACAATTCTAGAATGGAAATAAATACTCAGAGCTGCTGCAGATGTAGCAAAGCGTTTTGAGGTTTCTTTAAATCTCCCATTAGAGTCCAGCCCGCTACCAGGGTCTAACACTGGCATGGTGCCATTTTGGACTCCTTACCATACAGCCCAATTTAGACATTTCCACTATCCTCTTGGCTATGTAGTACATGAGTCTGGAAAACTTCATTTGAGTTTACATGCCACATGTCTCCTGAACGATGTCCTAGTCCCACCTCCCTCAACCTGCATCAGTGGCCTGTGCTGCGTTCATGTTACTGGGTATGGTGGCTTGTATGCCAAAGCCTAAACTTGGCTTTGATGGAACTTTGAGGTCTTACGTCTGGGTCAGATGACGTGTGTGTGTGTGTGTGTGTGAGTGAGCAACATTTGTCCTAAAACCACATTTCAGAGCAACACGCTGCTTTTTGTACCAACTAATTTTCTGGTATTTAATGATGTATTTGCCCAAACCACAGAACAATAATCCAGATGAGACAAAACTAGAGTTTAAATGACACATGGGATTGTTTGCTTAGATGTTCTGAGCATCTTTTGATAACAAACTGCTACCCATTTTAGAGACTTCTCTTTGAATGTGGTTATCCCAGGATAGTTTGTCTGTTAGAATTCCCAACAGCTTCACCTCCTCTATATATCTTTTATGTGGAGATAAAGTTGAGGTTTATCTCTTAAAGAATGATTTGTACCAATGACTGCATTTGTTTTAAAAAACATTTAAAATTAGTTTGTTACTGTCCACCCAGATGACTATATGTTCAAGTTGTTTAAGGCTTGTTTTTATGTCATGGATTGGCTTTGCTGCAACATTTACTGTTGTGTCATCAGCAAACATTGAAATGCTGATTTATATATGATATATATATATATATATATATAGAGATATATATATATATATATATATATATATATATAGATAGATATATATAGATATATATACACACATATATATATATACACATATATATAGATATATATATACACACATATATATATATATACACACATATATATATATAGATATATATAGATAGATAGATCGATAGATATGTATGTATATGTATATTAATGTATGTATGTGTATATATATATATAAATGATTCTTTTTTAAAGGGGTGATTAAGATTAAATAAGTCATCCAGCAAAGAGACACAAAGTACATGAAGAGTTAAGTGTGAGTTTTTCTGGACGACGTCTCGGACCGTTTCCTTGTCTGGTGAAGATGAAGCTTCTCAGTTGCAGATAATAGAGAAATGTTTTGGGGGGGTTGCCGGTCTGGACTCCGTCCTGCTCAGAAAAACAAGCTTCCTGTTGCATGTTCTCCTCTAACATCTAGCACATGCTGATGTTTGATTGGCTCCAACTTTCTGAATCATTTCTGAAGTTGTTGTGTTAACTGTTCAGTCTCAGCTGGTGAAAAGTTCAATAAAATGTCCAGAACAGCGTTTTTATTTCAGCCGTGTGGCTGATACAAGATCTGTTTGACATACAAGACAGGCTGAAGCTCCTCCTGCCACCAACCAGGATGAAGAGCGTCTACATCTCATGTGTTTGGATCAAGACTTGCTGCTCCTCCTCCTCCTCCTCCTCCACCTCCAGGTCTTTTCAGGTGGGTTTATGTACATGCATGTTTGTGGGTGAGTGAGAAAGAACTGCACATGAAACATGAACTTTAGTAAATGTGAGGCTGTTTCATATCACTGGCATCAGGGATGTATCTGCTGTAGGGTTGTCACGGTACTCGGTACTTCGGTACCAAGTCGGTACCAGCACTGCTGTCGTACTGTCGGTACTTGTATTTTCATGGTACCGGTACCGATGGTACCGAAGGAAACGGACGTAAGAGATGTTTACATCCGCCCGCTGCTAGCTAAACAGTTGGGTGGAGATGGCTACATCGAGTGCAGCGGGAGCGGCTGCTCCGCCTCAGCTCGTTGAAAAAAAGGGAACCAGGAGCCACATATGGAAGTACTTTGGCTTCAGGCCAAACGACAAAGGGGACATAATAAATCCCCAAAACCCAATTTGCCGAAGATGTGGAAAGGGATTCAATACGAAAGGAGGAAACACGTCCAATCTAGCAAAGCACCTTAAAGACAGGCACCCGGATCTATACAAAGAATTCAAGGTGAGCAGAACTTTACGAAGTTTTTGCTAGCGGACCACAACGGAGCCTTACCGAGGCACATTTTAATTTGACATTTATCTGGTAATTTGTATGTAACTAACTCAGGACAAGCCCGTACAATGGAGTGTTTAAAATTTTGTCCATGATTACATTTCTGACTGGCTGCTGGGATTTATAATGCTGTTCTTGCATTAAGCACAATATTGTTCATTTCTGTTAAATACTTGAGGGCATGCCATTATAGAAATATTTTTTTAATTATTATTCTTATTTCTTTTTTATTTATTTGTTTGTTCTTTAGTAAAAAAAACACAATCTTTGTGTAAATACTTGAAGGGAAAACACCAAGGTATATATTTTATTATTATTTATCTGTTCAAGTTTCTACAATGTAAACAGATTAATATTTTAATAAAGATGCTGGATATCTTGAATAAATTAGTCTTTTTATTTTTTTGCCGTGGTATCGAATTAGGTATCGAGTATTGTGTAACTTCACTGGTATTGGTATCGACTACTGAATTTTGGTATCGTGACAACCCTAATCTGCTGGTGCGTTGGACAGGAGCAATGGGCAGGGTTGATGAAGGTAGTGGGTGGGGAGGAAGAGGATGATGCTGGGCTCTGAGGAAGGGCTTTCTCCCAGGGTGTAAATGAGCCAGGACCGCCCCTGGTCGGAAATCTTGTCACATCTGTTGCAGGTCACAAATTTCCCTTTTCTGTCAGGGACCATCATCACATGCAGACATGAAGGTTTACTCCTAACTTCATGTCCACGAAACAAACAGCTGTAAAGATGCACAAACGAAGGCTGGAAGTTGTGTCTTCATCACAGACAGATGGACCCCTGGAATCAGGGAGGAGTTTTAGGCCTTTCAGCTTCGTACGTTGTGAGAAGTTCTCCTTTAAGTCCTGGTGAAACCTGGTGAAAATGTTTATTTAAAGGCTCCAAAACCCAAAAAGGAACGGATGTAAACGCACATCCCACAAGTCCAGGATCCTAAAACTGAATCAATCAGGGAGTAATTAAACCAAATAAATCCATTTTTATGCCTAACACATGAATTTATGCTGAATCATCTGCAACAAACAAAATAAATATTTTATTCTCAGTTTTTATAACATTATCCTGGTGATTTAGTCATTTTTAATTATTAACCTTTTGATGTCTTTTGCCGCAGATTTAAAACAAACTGCTTGGTTTTATTTTTTTATATTAAAACTATTTTATTTTACAAGTATAACTAATTTTAAATTATTTATTATTATTATTTAATTATAATTTATTTTATTCCAGCCTGTTAGATTTTTCCTATAATTTAATTTATAATTTTATTTCATTATTTTTTGCTAAATATATTTGTTATTTTTATATAAGTGGATAAATTCAGACTTTAACGTGAAGAACAGGTTTCGTGTGTGATTGAAACAATGCAGCAAACTTTCATAAAAACAAGTTTATTGAACGAATGAGAAACGTTTTAAAACTCGTTGATCTTAGAAGAAATAAATCAGATCAACCGTCAGAAACAAACTTACCTCCTTAAATACAAGCAAGAAAACACGTTTCAGACATTTACACCAAAACTCTGAATCTGGAAAACATTTTAAATAACTGATGCACGAGGATGAATTTAAAAACAAAAACAAAGTAAATTCAGAGGCAAATAGTTCAAATCTGTTTTCCTTCCTGGTCTGTGGAAATATTTTTCCTCCTGATATTTTTCATTTTCATTTTTATAGAAAATTCAAGCTGAAAATCTTTCAGACTGGAAGAATAAAGTTTTTGTCACCTGGAGGAGCAGAAATGAAACATTCCGGACCGTGAACGCAGCACAGTGTTTTCAGCTGAACTTGCTATAAAAATCCGTTTTTATGAAGCAGGAACAAAGTTTTCCTTCAGACACAAACTGTTTTCTCCTTTTCCAGCATCTGGAGGGAGAAAAGATCCTGAAATGGTTTTCAGCAGCAGGAGAGAGACCTGGTTCCGGTTCTGTTCACACCGAACCGAACTTCCCTTTAGAAAAACAGGAGCCAGAAGAACTCGTCAGTCCGCTGGACGGTCCTCAGTTCGGACACGAGCATTTACACTCGGATATAACCGGATACTGAACCTCGATCCACGCGCATTTCAGGCCCTTTTTCTGCGCGCAGTACCACCGCAGGATCGTAAAGTGAGTCGCTTTGGCGGGTTTGCAGACCATCCCCTCTGGTACAGAACAAGACCGCTTACTGAAGCAGGTCCCCACCTTCAGGTACCGCGGCCAGAACCGGATACCCAGGTCGTTCCACGCGTAAAGCACCGGGCAGAGCGCGTACGACCACAGCCACAGCTGCAGCCGCCGCCGCAGCTTCCTGCTCGGTTTCGGCTTCCTGCCGTGCTGGACCTCGAACTCCGCGGTCCGGATCTCTTTAGGCATCGCTCCGGACAGCTTCAGCCGCAGCTCCGACTCGTTCCCGTCCGCATCCCCCGCGTGCTTGTTCTCCGGCGGGGACGCGGACATGAAGTTCGGGTCGAAGTGGCTGCCCAGAGCGCCCCGGAGCTCCGTCTCGTTCAGGTCCTTCTCCTTCGGGTCCAGAAGCGTGTCCGGATCCTCCTTCATGACCACCGGAGGCAGGTCGTCACTGGGTACCGGACGGAGGACATAGTAATGTTGGCACGTGCCCTGCTGTATCCTGGAGCTCAGAGAGAAAAGGAGCGCGAGGACAGGGAGGAGGCAGCAGGAGGAATCCATCTCCAACCTGCGGGTCCAGGATCACACTAGAATCCCAGATAATCGCGACCAGAACCCAGCAGAACGGTTCCGGACCGACTCAGAGTCAGAGAGGAGAAAGACAATCAAACGTGGAAGCGGCGCGTGGGATGGATGGAGTGCGAGGAACCCCAGAACTTCTCAAGCGCTTTGAGACGGAGGAGAGGAGCTGCGGGTCCACTTCCCGGATCTCCGCCGAACAGAACTCAGACTGGGGTCCGCGCGCCGCATGTTGGCGCCCCGTCTTCTGCCTCCGGTCCGAGCTGGAGCAGAACTGAAGCCGAACTCTGCAGACGCGGGGATATGCAGCAGGATGCTGATGTCATCCGAACACCACCCTCACCCCCGTCAGCCCGACAAAAACACGTGCGCAGTTCAGCCCATGATGAAGATGAAACGGAGCATCATCATCATCTGTGCTGGAACTTCAGCTGAGACTTTAAAAAGTTCTGACTCGGTTCTGTAGGTGATTGACACGGAACATGTGCGGAATGTGGACTCACTGTAAATTCTAACAAGTTGCTTTTACTAAAAATGAAAATGTGTAAAAATGTGTTTTGAATGACGTCACAATTATCTGTCATCTGGATCTGGAGGGTTTGTAGAACTGGATCCATAAATCCAGGAGGCTGATTAGATGAAATCAAACCTGTAAATTAAAGGAGACGCTTTAAATGATGAGTTCAAGTTCACCTTTCTGAGATGAAACAATATCAGACCAACGGCCTCTGACCTGAGGTGACCGGAGGTCTGATCCAGACCTGGAGGTCTGATCCAGACCTGGAGAATCCAGGAAAACCTGAAGTCTGATCCAAACCTCAGTTTTGCTAAATTAGGTCTGAAAACTTTTATTTGCCACCAGGAGTTTTTCTTTTTAATGTTTTCTAGAAAATCTGCATCATCATTACATCACATGTATCGTGTCACATGTGTATCATGTTTAGTACATGTATTATGTTACATATATGTACATCGTGCTACATACATATGAATCATGTGTCTCATGTGTAACATGTTATATACATGTATATCATGTTACTTCCCTGAGCAGCACGTGTGTCCTTTTACATCCATGATTCTTATATGTGTCATGTTACATACATGTGCATCATGTCACTTCAATGTGTATCATGTTAGATTCATGTGTATCAAGTGTGTTACATCCATGTCTCTAATGTGTATCATGTTACATACACATGTATCATGTTATATACATGTGAATTGTGTTTATTGTGTTATATACATAATTTGCATGTATGTATTATGTTACATACATGTCTATCATGTTACAAACACGTGTATAACTTGTCTTATGGTACATCCTTGTCAGTCATGTGTATCATGTTACATGCATGTGCATCACATGTATCATGTGTATCATGTGAAATAAATGTAATAATGTCTATCATTTGTACTACCATGTGTCTCATGTGTATTATGAAACATATGTGTATAATGAGTATCATGATACATCCTTGTGTATCATGTTTAATACATGTAAATCATGTGTATCATATCACATACATATGTATCATGTTACATCACGTGTATCACGTGTTACATGTAACATACATTTGTATCATGTTACTTCCATGTGTATCATGATACATCCATGTGTGTTATCTTACATTCTTGTGTATCATATTTCATACATGTGTATCATGTTAAATCCTTCTGTCTCACATGTTTACATGTGTAACATGTTCCATACATGTGTAACTTGTTTTATGAATCAGGTGCATCATGCGTATTATGTTACGTCTGTATGTATCATGTGTAGCACACCGGGCTGATAAACATGAGATCAATGCAGAACTGAACATGTCATATCTGAAAAGTGAATTCAGCTGAATTAGATGTCATTTTTAGAGTGAATAGAAGTGGAACAGCTGGTCGCCGCTGCAATGACAGAAAAAGCCGTAAATAGTCCAAACTGTCCGAATGAGTCGGGATTCCAGCAGCCAGAAGGTGAAAACCGCTGGAATGTTTGTGTACGTTGTAAATGTTGAATTATGAGGCTGATAAAAAACACGTCTTGTGTCAGACGCTAATGCAGCGCAGATAAAGGATCGACTGTGCTGGTCTGGACTGAGGCCGGACTACCAGGCCCTGAATGTGGGGAGTTGGTTCCTGCTGCTGAGGGTCTACATGGAGCTGTGGTATGTGGCGTGACCGGCGACCAGCAGCGTGTGTTCCTTCTCCCTGGAAAGACGTTACACACACGTCTGTATGGAGAGAAATTAGACTCAATAATAAAACATGAGAGGGAGCCGGAGCGAACACACGCGTACACGGGTAGAACATGCAAACTCCACACACAAAGGCCGCTGTTCAAACCTCCCAAGCCAAGACTCGAACCAGCAACCTTCTTTGTTTAGTTTCCTGGAAGACTTTTAAACACGTTGACTTCTCTCTTTTATTAGTGCTTCCATGTTGTGGATTTGAGCGGTTAATTAGTGATCTTTCCTCTTTTTCCTGTCTTCATATTTTTAATAATAATGTGCTTGAAAACAAACCCAGTTTACAGTTGAAGCTCTGGCTCAGACCTGGGGAGGGTCAGGGAAGAAGATGGAGGGAAACCTTCCTTTTTTATAATTTATAGGTTTTTTAGTCCCGACTGAGCTGTGAACGCAGCAGTCGGCCCCCCTCCTCCTCCTCTGGCTCCCGCTGAATGCTGGGTAATTTTCTGGTGGTGACAGGCGCCGCTAAACTGTCAAATCTGAGAGGAAGTCGGAGGCAGAAAGCGAGGCGCAGATAAGACTTCCTCTTTTTTGTGAGCTTTTTATTCATTACTTCCATACCAGGTGCCTTCATGAGGACCACAGGAGACCCGAATGCTCGCTGAGACGGATTTGGAAGCCTCGGGGCTTTTTGGTAGTTAGAAAACTCACCACTGAGTCCTGATTTCAGGGAGCATGTTACTATTCAGAGTATTTAGATTGGTACCAGGGCCTCATCTCTGAAGCTGCCGTAGGCACGAACCCGGCGTTCCTCAAATATAGATAACTTCTGGTATTTATAAAAACCAAACTTGGCGGGAAAACGTTTGTCCCTCCACGCGGCTCTGACGCACAAAATCTGCAAAAACCGACACCAACGGTCCAGAATAAAATCAAGATGCTGTGAAAATCAAATATTAACTTTCACACCTATTTGCAAAATGAATAAAGAGACAAATTCAATATTAATACAAGCTCAAAAAAACAGAGCGAAACGGAGGTGATGTTAACAAGAAGCTCAACCACTGTGCCAGTCTGCTGCCAGCATGCAGCAGTCAGTAAAAGAACAGGCGGAAAGTAGCTTCAGTCCTTCATTCTAGACCCAGCAGAGCGGGACCAGGTTCAAACTGTGAGCCTTAAACATTCTGACTGAATAATTGCAGGAGATCACAGAAATTCCTCCAGAGATTAAAGAAATATAAACTAAATGAAAACGTGTGCTGCAGCCATGACTTACTGCTCATGAAACATGTGTCACAGTTTACTTCTTCCTTCCTTCATGTTAGTGACACGTGGCCCCGAACAGTTCAGGATCCGTGAGAAAAAACGGATAAAACTAAACTGAATGTCTGCAAAAGTGATAAAACATGAATTTATAGATTCAGCCAGAAAAGCAAGTGGATTCTGTATTAAAACGACGGGTCTGGTGGAGCAGAGACTAAACCCGAGCTGTTTCCGTGTGGTCGGCCCGTCTCCGCCACCTTGAAGCCTTCTCCCTCAAATGGAGCGTTGAAATCTCTCCGGTCATCTCACCATCAAAGACATAAACAACAAACAAAAGCTGCTTTTCTGCGTTTTATCGGGCTCACAGACGACAACACAGCCGGTTTTCCTCCGTCCTGGGAGGCCTGTCCATCAAGATCAAACCGACTTTCTATTCAAGCGTCCGAGCGATGTGGAACCTGGACGAGTCCCGTCTGCAGGGCTGCTTTTCATGAGAAGAAAACAGGATTGTTTGGTTGTATCGTGTTTTTAGCAACCACACGATTAACCCTTAAACTGCCAGCTCACGTTCAGACTTTCCCTCTGAAGGGGGAACAGCAGGAAGCTGGAGAACCGCGGCTTTACTTTAACGTTGGCATCAACATGCGAGACTTTGTGAACATGGAAACGAACACGTTTGGTAAAAACATTGATTCTTACTGTTTGGTCCAAAACAAATCCAAGCAAAACTAAATAGAAACAAGCCTTTTGTTGTTTTTCTAGAACAAACATTAAGGGTGAAACTACCTCCTTCCTCCCACCACCTAAACACACGTGTGTGTGTAAACGCTTTACTGCTGTATGTATCATGTCTGATACACTTTACATCGCTCTTCCAGCATCATGAACTCCTCAGTTCGAGGTGAAAACCCGGCAGACCAAAGATTTTCCAGACCAGTGAACGCTGGACCCGCCAGTTCCTGATGGATCTGAAGCATGACGCTGGTCTGAAGGCTGGCTCAGCCTCCCTGCAGCTTCCAGGCTGAACGGGCAGCGTTCTCCTGGTCTGGAAGGACGACTCGAGTCCTCCTGCGGGAAAACTCTCTGCCAGACTTGGTGTGAGATTCCAGTTGTTTCACACCCTCCCACACGGCAGCAGATTCCTCAACACCTCCGGACTCAAACACGCACTGTGCTGCAGGCCTGGAGCTTCACAGACCAGTCCGATTAGTCTGCACTATAAAACTAAACTATTAAACATGAAATAAAAACATAAAAATACTTCTTCTTGACCAGCTGGGTCCCTCACAGTGGGTCAGAACTTGCTTCATAAATCAACTTTAGTCGGAGTCCTTCAGACGTCCGTCCATTCATCTACTTTTTAACCTTTTTATTCATGTTTTTAGAAAAGTTATGTTTCTAGTACAAAGGTAGTAACAAGCTAATGTTTACACCACTGTGGCAGTAAGCTAGTTGCTAACATAGATGCTAACATTAGCTTCATATCACAGTGACTGACCTCTCCAGGTGGGTGAAGGCGGAGAATGAAAGGTGGAGCCACAGATGAGCTCACCGGGGCTGGTGCTTGAATTCATCTGTGTTTGTGTGACATTACGTTAGAGACAGAGAGGAGCTGGTGGGCAGATCCATCCAAATATCAATGATATCGATACCAGCGTTGGTATCGATATCATTGATATCAGTAGATACCTGTGTGATAACATCTAAACTTAAATGTGAGGCTTAAAAACTCACAAACGTCATAAAAGCAGGATAAAATATGTTCTTGTGGATTTGGTTCCCAGCTGTAACAAAGCACCCACATGCCCACAATCCCAACATCAACAATACCAAATCTCACAGTAACATCAATAAAACAATAAGAGTTTATTCAAGAGACGAGTGTGAGTCGAGTCTGAAGTCCCTGTTTGTACAACTTCAGTGTGATCCGAGTCCAAGTCCCAGACCCGAGCCCCCACGTCTGCCACAAGCTAACCAGCTAACTGGTTAATGTTCTACTAGCTGGACAAAAGGCCGTAAACAGATATGTTAAATGAGAAGTTTGACATTAGCTGGTGTGAGATTCGTCCCTCTGAACCTGAAGTTCTGGTCACGTCGGATCTGGTTTGGCTGAGTCACTGAATAATGAATCAGATGAAAATATGGATTCAAAATAAAGTTTATTGAAGTAGATTCTGGCTGAACGAACTCGGAAACATCGAGACGGTTTTCAGTAACATGAAGGACCTGCGGGGTGAAAACCTTTTATACATCTACATTCTCCAATAAAAAACAGCCGAGGTTTGAAAGAGAAATTTCTTTTCTGGGTTTATTCGTAAACTTTGAGCTGTCAATCATTCTTACGAGTCAGAAAGTTGTTTCATCTCAACAAGAAAATTCAAGTGTCCATAAAGATGGAGACACAGCTGCAGCAGAAACATGTGGTACGAGAAAGTCTGGAAAGCTGAACTCTTGGACATCACGGTTACACATTCAGACATGAACAAACCTGCAAGTCCGTACTTCACACTGACATGCCGATCCAGTCGGTGCTGATAGAAGCTGCCCTGTATAATGCCCGTTGCATCAAATATTCAATTAGCTTTTATTCCATAATTGCAAGTGCAAATATTAACAATGAAATTTAAAATTGTGTGCATACGTGTGAGGAACCTGCGCACATTCAGGCAGCTCTCGGTTGGCAGAGACGTCATCGTTCTTCTTTTTCATCCAATCAGATGCTCGCAGTCTTTTTGGTGAAGGTTGGAAGTAAAAATAAAACACAAAAAAACACCAGCGGCTGTGAAATAACCGAGAGGAAGCTGTACAAAAAACAACAAAACAGCACATCACAACCGGATGGGACCCCATCTTCATGCTGGACCTCGAGAGGCCACAACCGGGTCCCACTGCAGACCGGACCCCGGCGGACGTCTTCATGCTGGACCTCGAGGGGCCACAACCAGGACATGAAGCTTCGTCCTGAACAGACAACGGCTACAAGCTACGTCATGCTAACAAAACACAACTCATGTCAAACTCCATCTGAGATACAAAAATACATCAGTGGTCTGTATTTAAACCATCAAATATACAGCTGACGACAGGCCGACTGGTCCACGTTACGAGCTGACAGGAGCTGGTCGGAACAACAGAAAGTCACCACAGGAGACCACGAACAAACAGATCCAACTGTACATTCACTTCATGCTGAGGATGAGGCCAAAAGAAATCTGTACAGAAATGTTGCTGAATTTCAAAGAACCACGATCCATCTGAACCTCTTCAGGTTGATGTGCCAAGTCGTGTGCAAACCTCCGTGTGGGAGAAGCGATGCCTTTTTCTGGTTGCATTGATTGTTTTCTGGGTAACAGTCGATGCCTTGGGTGGCAGATGAGCCAGCAGCTTTAGTACAGAATCTGTGGAGGTCGGAGGGCTGCTGGCAGATCATCTCTGTGGTAGAGACACATAGAGAAACCATGTGTCACCATGTGACATATATGTTGTTTTGTAACATTTACATGTGACATTTATGTTGTTTTGTAACATTTACATGTGACATATATGTTGTTTTGTAACATTTACATGTGACATATATGTTGTTTTGTAACATTTACATGTGACATTTATGTTGTTTTGTAACATTTACATGTGACATATATGTTGTTTTGTAACATTTACATGTGACATATATGTTGTTTTGTAACATTTACATGTGACATTTATGTTGTTTTGTAACATTTACATGTGACATTTATGTTGTTTTGTAACATTTACATGTGACATATATGTTGTTTTGTAACATTTACATGTGACATATATGTTGTTTTGTAACATTTACATGTGACATTTATGTTGTTTTGTAACATTTACATGTGACATATATGTTGTTTTGTAACATTTACATGTGACATTTATGTTGTTTTGTAACATTTACATGTGACATATATGTTGTTTTGTAACATTTACATGTGACATATATGTTGTTTTGTAACATTTACATGTGACATATATGTTGTTTTGTAACATTTACATGTGACATTTATGTTGTTTTGTAACATTTACATGTGACATTTATGTTGTTTTGTAACATTTACATGTGACATATATGTTGTTTTGTAACATTTACATGTGACATTTATGTTGTTTTGTAACATTTACATGTGACATATATGTTGTTTTGTAACATTTACATGTGACATATATGTTGTTTTGTAACATTTACATGTGACATATATGTTGTTTTGTAACATTTACATGTGACATATATGTTGTTTTGTAACATTTACATGTGACATTTATGTTGTTTTGTAACATTTACATGTGACATTTATGTTGTTTTGTAACATTTACATGTGACATATATGTTGTTTTGTAACATTTACATGTGACATATATGTTGTTTTGTAACATTTACATGTGACATTTATGTTGTTTTGTAACATTTACATGTGACATATATGTTGTTTTAAACATTTACATGTGACATATATGTTGTTTTGAACATTTACATGTGACATATATGTTGTTATGAACATTTACATGTGACATATATGTTGTTTTGAACATTTACATGTGACATATATGTTGTTATGAACATTTACATGTGACATATATAATCTATTTATGTAACAACACAAGAGTCTCCAAACAACACAGATATCTAGCTGTTGTGAAGCATGGAGCAGCATGGATTTATAGGCATGTCCTCATGTTGTGCACGTGTAGAAATGATGAAATGTTTGCACGCTGACTCTCTAAAGGAGACAAACCTTTGAAAAGTGCTGGACCTCCTTCACAATGTGTCCCATACATTTCACAACTCTACAAGGTCTTTCTAGTTTTAACAAATGAGACTCAAACTCAAGGAAACATTCATTGTTTCTGGCTTTATTCTGAGCACATGCAGCCATCATGTTTGTTTTAAGCTGCTTTGGACTGATGTGTCAGAAATAAAGTTGAATAATAATTAATGAAAGTTAATGAAGGCAGGAAGTGCTGTGCATACTGACCTGTGATTGGCTGCCTCCTCATGGCGACACTACAGTGTGCTGCTGAGGATCTCTGACACCTGGGCGTTGGTTTGGTCATCTGAGTCCACATCCTGGGTGGCGGCTTCCTCGGGATCCTCCCCCTCTCCTCTAGACTCTGCCTCAGCTACAACCACCGACACACCTGCGGCCACCTCCCCCTCCTCGCAGCCTCTCCTTTCCTGCTCCGACGACTGCTCCTTGCAAGGCTCCACGAAGATCCTGCGAACGTGGGGTGGAGGCTTGCGGTGTCGGCCCTTGCGGCTCTCCAGGATGCAGGAGGCGTGGCTAACAAAGGTGGTGCCCTGCGGAGAGGGCAGGTCCCCCGGTGAAGGCAGGTCAGGGTCCAGCTGTTTGGTGTAGACGCCTTCAGAAAGAGATCCGGTGAAACTCTCTCCGCTGTGGCCCTTGAGCCAGCGCTGGGGCCCGCTGAAGTACTGGCCCCGATGGCTCCTGGAGAGCAGCTTGCGTTTAGCTGGGGGGTTAGGGGGGGTCCTCAGGGGGGCGGTGCCCTCTTTGGAAAGGGAGAGACCCTCCAGAGACTTGGTGGTATCAGACAGAGCCGGGGACAGGGGGAAGGACAGGGAAAGATCTTTGGAGGACCTGGGGCACAATGGTAGAGATGGGGACATGGGGAGGGTCCTGGAGCGAGGGGGCGGGTGAGGCGGGCTAGGGGCAGAGAGGGGAGAGTCTGTGGATGGAGAGAGGGAGGTGGGGGCGTCTGTGGGCGGGCAAACACTGTACCTGAGAGGAAGCCAGAGTAATCAGGTTAATTCTCACACTTGAATGTTTCTGGAATATTCGGATGAATTCAGGTTCCGTTAACATGAGAATTCATTGTGGTGTCACATGACAAACATGACAGCTGATCCCTTAAAACTCCTTTAGTTTTTTTTGTTTGTTTGTTTTTACTATTTTTGGTCTGACATGATCTTTGGCTGCTCCTGATTGGACGTTACCGTCAATCTAAGCTCTCTGATTGGTGGAAAGTCTGACAGGAAGTGGCTTCATCATCATGTCCAGGTCTAAATAGAGGTCTCTTAGCAACATAGTAGTGATGGTGATGTTTTTATGGTGAAATGTGATAAATAATGCTGTTATCATGGATCATTGTGGATTTACCAGATAGAGTCTCTGAATAAAACTACATTTAGTGGCTGGATTGTAAACCTCCTGAAAGGGATAGAAATGCTGGAAAACTTCTGTAGATCAGCTAAAGCAGAGGACACTAACAAGCAGACCGTTTGATCTGGACCCAGAACCTGTTCCATATGGACGCGGAGTTAAAAGTTTTGCAGTCTTCTCGGTAGCAAACCAGTTGCATGTGAGATAAGCCGTTCGACGTGATGTCCTCAGCCAATCAGGGCGTGAGGCTCCAGGTGTGGCGGTAAACTGGCAGCCAGATCAAAGCAGAGATACAGGCGACGGCGCCAGAGAAAAGCAGCACAGTCGCTTGTTGTTTTTCTGTTAAGTCTCTTGCAGATATCATCAGTTGTGGGTTTTTTAGACTTGTTTTTGAGCCTATTGGGGTTTTAATAAACCCGCTCTCTCCTGATTCCATCAGACGCACCGCTGCAGCAGGGAAGGGAGACATATTTCTGTCATCAAAACCAGCGGCCAGCAAAAAAAAAGACAAACAACGCGTGATTAAAAAAAACAAAAGAACGGCGTTAATTAATCGTTTCGTTAACGTGCCCAGCCCTAACACATAGTCATCATGATCTCCCGGGCCTTGACTCCTAACGTTTTTCTCTAACTGGACCTCTTTAAAGTTTAGTTGAATACCCCTGACCTAAAGGGTCACAACTGACCCCACAGAGCGACGCAGTTCCGTTCCTGAGACACCGATGATGGTGGAAGAGATAGACCTCGGGGAGATCTGGAGTTTTAAAGGTTAATCTGAACCTAAGCCGGATCAAGCTGTCTGGAAGGGAACACTGATGAATTCTGAGTCACCTGAGCTCGTGAACCTGCAGGACGTCGGGGGCGCTGCCGCCCAGCGAGTGAACGGCCTGCTGGGACAGATCTGGACCCGGAGAGTAGAGCAGGTCCAGCTCGCGGGGGCTCAGGGCGTCGCTGGAGTCATAGTCACTGTCAGTGGGCAGGAACACCTCGGAGGACCCGTCTTCATCGGAGCCGAGCAAAGGTTCTGTTGGGAAGAGGTCGGGATGAGGCTTCTAGGTGTGTGTGTGTGTATGTGTGTCTGTGCAGTCATACTCACCACTGATTGGTTTCCTTCGGCGGTGTTCAGGTGAGGGTGAAGGCGTTGGCAGGTAATCCATGGTGGAGGAAGTGGAGTCAGTCTTCTGCTGGCCGGAGTCGCTCTCTGGAGCGGTGACGTCCACCAGGCAGGTGATGGGAACGCCGCCGCGGGGCTGCTTGTAGCGGGCGTATTGCAGGGCGTCCGTGATCCAACGGAGGTCACGCCGCACCTCGTCCAGCTGCTACACACACACATAATTTCCCCACAAACACTTCTTATACACATCCTGGTTATTTTTCTGGTAAATATTCAGTAAATGTTCAGTAAAGTAAATCTGAACAAACCTGCTAATTATTCTGTTTCTCTGGTTTCTGCAGGAAAAACTCAAACATCACAACATGCAGCTTGATCAGGAGAACTGTGTCGTGACTTTTGGTAGTAACAGGCTGCAGTGTTCCAGAAACTAAAAAAAATGGATACATTTCTCCCATAGAAATAATATTGTTTTACTGATCCATCCATCCATTTTCTTCCGCTTATCCGGAGTCGGGTCGCGGGGGCAGCTGCCTAAGCAGAAAAAACCCAGACTTCCCTCTCCCCGGCCACATTCACCAGCTCATCCGGAGGGATCCCGAGGCGTTCCCAGGCCAGCCGAGAGATGTAGTCCGTCAGGCGTGTCTTGGGTCTTCCCTGGGGGCTGCGAATCGTTCCAGTGAGAGCTGAAGGTCAAGGCCCGATGAAGCCAACAGAACCACATCATCCGCAAAGAGCAGAGACCCAATCCTGAGGCCACTGAAACGGATCCCCTCAACACCTCGGCTGCGCCTAGAAATTCTGTCCATAAAAGTTATGTACAGAATCAGTGACAAAGGACAGCCTTGGCGGAGTCCAACCCGCACTGGAAACGATTCTGATTTACTGCCGGCAATGTGGACCAAGCTCTGACACCGGTCGTACAGGGACAGGACAGCTCGTATAAGCGGGTCCGGCATTCCGTACTCCCGGAGTACCCCCCACAGGAGTCCCCGGGGAACACGGTTGAATGCCTTCTCCAAATCCACAAAACACATGTAATTTGGTTGGGCAAACTCCCAAGAGGGTGTAGAGCTGGTCCACTGTTCCACGACCGGGACGAAAACCACACTGCTCCTCCTCAATCCGAGGTTCAACTATCCGACGGACCCTCCTCTCAAGCACCCCTGAATAGACCTTACCGGGGAGGCTAAGGGGTGTGATCCCCCTGTAGTTGGAGCACACCCTCCGGTCCCCCTTTTTGAAGAGGGGGACCACCATCCCAGTGTGCCAGTCCAGGGGAACTGTCCCCGATGTCCACGCGATGCTGCAGAGGCGTGTCAACCAAGACAGCCCTACAGCATCCAGAGCTTTAAGGAACTCTGGGCGAACCTCATCCACCCCTGGGGCCTTGCCACCAAGGAGCTTTTTAACTACCTCAGCGACCTCAGCCCCAGAGATAGGAGAGCCAGCACCAGCTACCACAGACTCTGCTTCTTCATCGGAAGATGTGTTGGTGGGATTGAGAAGGTCTTCGAAGTATTCCTTCCACCGCCTCACAACGCCCCGAGTCGAGGTCAGCAGCCCCCCATCCCTACTGTACACAGTGTTGACGGAGCACTGCTTTCCCCTCCTGAGCCGCCGGATGGTGGACCAGAATCTCCTCGAAGCTGTCCGTAAGTCATTCTCCATGGCCTCTCCAAACTCGTCCCAAGCCCAAGTTTTTGCCTCAGCGACCACCGAAGCTGCGCTCCACTTAGCCCACCGATACCCATCAGCTGCGTCTGGAGTCCCACTGGCCAAAAAGGCCTGATAGGACTCCTTCTTCAGCTTGACGGCATCCCTTACTGCCGGGCAAGCCACTACAGAGACCAGAACCGAAACAGAAGGCTGCAGGAACGGCCATGCATCCAGACAGAAGGAGGCAGAGGAAGTCCACAGCCAACGCCCCCCCAACCCCCCCGACAAGTGATGGAGGACACGTCTGAGACGTGTCTGATAGAGGACATGTCTGACACAAACCTACTAGGTGTCTCGGGGCTCGGTTAGGGTGAGACGTTTTCATAAACTCATGTCTAAACTTTACTCTGAGTCAAAGCTGAAGGAGCTGCTGACTTGAAGACACCACGCACACACATAATCTGAACCAAACCTGACTTGGTTCTCACCTGGATGTAGTCCAGGATTAGCTGATGTCTGTGCTTGGCTGTGGTCACCTCGCTGTTAGTGATGGCCTCCCGCAGGGCCTGCTGGGTAATGAGGGAGTCCAGGTCCAGGACGGAGGACAGGCGGCAGTACAGATTGATGAACTTCTCCTTGTAGGTGCAGAAGTGAACTGAGGGAGGACAGAAATGACCAGGAGATCTCCGTCAGTAAAGAGCAGAGTTCTGGTTCCTTCATCCAGACAGAAAACATCTAAAATAATGAATCCATAAACCTGCAGAGTGAAGCTGGAGACTGGCCTGACCCAGCAAGACACATTTATGAGGAAATAAACCTCAGGGTCAAAGGATCATATTTCATATTCGTCCCTTCTTCAGCTTCCTGTTAAATCCAGAATAGAATTTAAAATGCTTCTCCTCACATATAAAACTCTTAGTGACCAAGATCCACTTGATCTTAAAACTCTCAGAGTTCCAGGTTTCCCATCAGAGCCTCACTCTCAGACTGCAGGTTTACTGAAGGTTCCTAAAGGTTCTAGAAGTAGAACGGGAAGCAGAACCTCCAGTTATCAGACGCCTTTACTGAAGCAGGAAAATCTGAGAAGGTCTGGCATTGGATCAGGGTTCTGATGGTCTGAGGTTGGATCAGGGTTCTGATGGTCTGGGATTGGATCAGGGTTCTGATAGACTGGGATTGGATCAGGGTTCTGATGGTCTGAGGTTGGATCAGGGTTCTGATGGCCTGGGATTGGATCAGGGTTCTGATGGTCTGGGGCTGGATCAGGTCTGTCCATCCTTCTCCTTCTGGTTCTCCCTCGCCTACAGAACCTGTACTCTGGTGGTTCTATCTTCGTCTGCTCCTCATCGTCATGATGAAGGAAATGATTTCCAGCCTCTAATGGACAAAGTGTTTATTGTTATCATCAGTATTTGTCGTGGATCTTCTCCAGAGCTGGAATTTGTTTCAGCCTCAGCATCAGGGTTTTTCTTCTGGAAGAAAAGCTTTACCATGACCATGTGTCTGTGAGAGCATGTGTGTGTGTGTGTGTGTGTGTGGTTACCGAGCTCAAACATTTGCAGCGGGAGGTAGAGGAACCCCGATAGAGGGGTGTAGGGGTTGGACTGTCCGGGGGCGGAGCAAACATCATCAGCAGCCGGGAGCAGCAGCAGGAAGGAGACGCCATGGCCGAGCTCCACCACCTCCTGACTGTAGAGACGAAAGTCCTGGGCCTGTGCACACACACACACACAGCTGGGTTACGTGCACGCCCCCAGTCATAAACCAAACCATGAGCATAAACGTGACACGCAGCGCTGACACGCTCCATGAAACACGAACACCCTCGCTCGTGTCGGAGCATGAGGCTCTGAAAGCTGCCAAGTAGCTGCTGGAAGCTGCTGTTTGAGGAGGAGGAGGATGAGTTCTGTCCTTCATCCTCTCGCACATCCATCCATCATCATCCTCAGCTTCTGCTCCACAGCTTCAACACTGACACTGCTTCAGAAAGCCGACAGTCAGGTTTCTGGGGAATGTAAAGGAATCCATCGACGCTATATATACATGTGTGTCTGTGTGTGTGTGTACCCATATATCTACATAAATATACATATATATACTGGGGAACCAGGGTACCATGGCGAGAAATGGGCTACTGGAACACTAAACAGACGCCACTGGACGTGAGATGCGAATAAAGCCGCTAAGATAAGCTAAGATAAGCTACGATAAGTTAAGATAAGCTAAGATAAGTTAAGATAAGTTAAGATAAGCTAAGATATGCTAAGATAAGCTAAGATAAGTTAAGATAAGTTAAGATAAGTTAAGATAAGCTAAGATATGCTAAGATAAGCTAAGATAAGTTAAGATAAGCTAAGATAAGATAAGCTAAGATAAGCTAAGATAAGTTAAGATAAGGTAAGATAAGCTACGACAAGCTAAGATAAGTTAAGATAAGGTAAGATAAGCTATGACAAGCTAAGATAAGCTAAGATAAGATAAGTTAAGATAAGCTAAGATAAGTTAAGATAAGCTAAGATAAGCTAAGATAAGTTAAGATAAGCTAAGTTAAGCTAAGATAAGTTAAGATAAGCTAAGATATGCTAAGATAAGCTAAGATGAGTTAAGATAAGCTAAGATAAGTTAAGATAAGCTAAGATAAGTTAAGATAAGCTAAGATATGCTAAGATAAGCTAAGATAAGTTAAGATAAGCTAAGATAAGATAAGCTAAGATAAGCTAAGATAAGTTAAGATAAGGTAAGATAAGCTACGACAAGCTAAGATAAGCTAAGATAAGCTACGATAAGTTAAGATAAGCTAGGATAAGTTAAGATAAGTTAAGATAAGCTAAGATATGCTAAGATAAGTTAAGATAAGCTAAGATAAGATAAGCTAAGATAAGCTAAGATAAGTTAAGATAAGGTAAGATAAGCTATGACAAGCTAAGATAAGCTAAGATAAGATAAGTTAAGATAAGCTAAGATAAGTTAAGATAAGCTAAGATAAGTTAAGATAAGCTAAGTTAAGCTAAGATAAGTTAAGATAAGCTAAGATATGCTAAGATAAGCTAAGATGAGTTAAGATAAGCTAAGATAAGTTAAGATAAGCTAAGATAAGCTAAGATAAGCTACGATAAGCTAAGATATGCTAAGATAAGCTAAGATATGCTAAGATAAGTTAAGATAAGCTAAGATAAGCTAAGATAAGTTAAGATAAGCTAAGATAAGCTAAAATATGCTAAGATAAGTTAAGATAAGCTAAGATAAGTTAAGATAAGCTAAGATAAGCTAAGATATGATAAGCTAAGATAAGCTAAGATAAGTTAAGATAAGGTAAGATAAGCTACGACAAGCTAAGATAAGCTAAGATAAGCTACGATAAGTTAAGATAAGCTAGGATAAGTTAAGATAAGTTAAGATAAGCTAAGATATGCTAAGATAAGTTAAGATAAGCTAAGATAAGATAAGCTAAGATAAGCTAAGATAAGTTAAGATAAGGTAAGATAAGCTACGACAAGCTAAGATAAGCTAAGATAAGATAAGTTAAGATAAGCTAAGATAAGTTAAGATAAGCTAAGATAAGCTAAGATAAGTTAAGATAAGCTAAGTTAAGCTAAGATAAGTTAAGATAAGCTAAGATATACTAAGATAAGCTAAGATAAGTTAAGATAAGCTAAGATAAGCTAAGATAAGCTAAGATAAGTTAAGATAAGCTAAGATAAGCTAAGATAAGCTACGATAAGCTACGATAAGCTAAGATATGCTAAGATAAGCTAAGATATGCTAAGATAAGTTAAGATAAGCTAAGATATGCTAAGATAAGTTAAGATAAGCTAAGATAAGCTAAAATATGCTAAGATAAGTTAAGATAAGCTAAGATAAGTTAAGATAAGCTAAGATAAGCTAAGATATGCTAAGATAAGCTACGACAAGCTAAGATAAGCTAAGATATGCTAACATAAGCTAAGATATGCTAAGATAAGTTAAGATAAGCTAAGATAAGCTAAAATATGCTAAGATAAGTTAAGATAAGCTAAGATAAGCTAAGATATGCTAAGATAAGCTAAGATATGCTAAGATAAGCTAAGATAAGTTAAGATAAGCTAAGATAAGCTAAAATATGCTAAGATAAGTTAAGATAAGCTAAGATAAGTTAAGATAAGTTAAGATAAGCTAAAATATGCTAAGATAAGTTAAGATAAGCTAAGATATGTTAAGATAAGCTAAGATAAGTTAAGATAAGTTAAGATAAGCTAAGATAAGATAAGATAAGGTAAGTGGGCACATGGATAAGGACATGACAGAGACACAGGAAGACTTTGGTAAAAGTACCAGAGGAGCCAAACACCAGCTGCTGGTTGGTAGAACTGTCACCTGAGACTGTAAAACCAGGCAGACCAGCCTGTTACTGCCTTGATTGATTACCAGAAAGCCTCTGACCCAATGCCACATACATGATCCTGGAAAGCCTGAAGCTGTATGAGATCAACACTCGAAGAACCTTTCTTTACTAACTCAATGAGGCTGTGGCAGACCACCCTGGAGGCAACTCCAAGCCAGTTGCACAAGTCTCCATCACATGTAGTATACCAAGGATCTGCTCTGCATAGGCCTGAACCCCCTCAGCCATTTAATCAACAGACTGGCCACCGACTCAGGAATGGGCCACCATCAGTCACCTCATCTACATGGATGCAGTTTTGATGCATTGCTAGTATTGTTTCAGTGTTAGATTTCTAAGTTAAAATTTCTTTTAAATCTTTTATTTATTTATTTATTTAACTCCCACTGAGATTAGAAACATCTTTTACAGGGGAGTCCTGGTCCAGGACAGGCAGGTACTGAGTAAAACGCAGTTAAAACCAGATTGAATCGTTTGTAAATCCTGATTAGATCCAGATGAAGCTATTTTCTGAAGGATGTGGACTGCTCATGTAGTTTGACCAGCTGATTCCTAAAGTCAGGCTGCAGGTGTGCATACCTGGTGCAGAGGTAGGTTCATGTGCTTCAGCAGGGACTTGATGGCCGTCTGCAGCTCGTAGTACAGTAAAGGGGCGTGGCTTCCTGCCCGAGGCTCCGCCTCCTCGCTGTCCTCCTCACTGCGATCCTTCTCACCTGCAGCCGCCAGCGTCTGGATCCAGTCCCACTCCTCCCTGAAACAACAAACACACTGTTCACCTGAACTATCCGCTGGTGAGGCGTTCAGGCGCATCAGGGGAAATGTTATCTTGTAACCATGGCAACCAGGCCGACGGACACATTTGCAGTTTCGTTTATCCCTCTCAGTGACATCGCATGGTCGGTGACCTGTGATTGCCTGGGTATGACGTGGATTCATGTTAAAAAACAACATCACAGCAACAGCGTTCGTCTGTCATGTTCTCTGTGCTGCCCGGGCTCATCGGTAGGTTCAGCTCACCTGGGTTTCTTTGATACTCTGCCTCTGCCATAGTTCCTGCTCTGACAGGCTCATCAGTCCAATTCAGCCCACCTGGGTTTCCCAAATTGCTGCTTGGTTTCTCTGCACTACTTAATCTCTCTTCAGTCTCTCCTTCTCTGCCAGATTATCAGCCAAGTTGAGATCCAGCTTTCAGCTGTCTCCAGACTGCCTACTGTTTTCGTCCTTGGATTACCCCTCTTGCATTGCCCTTGTCGGATTCCTCTTGCCTGGTTTCTTGGATTTCTGGATTTTGACCCATGCGTTGGTTCTGGACTCCGAGCCTCGCCTGTCGTCTTGGATGAGTACTCCATCTGACCATTGCCTGCCTTCTGACCTTGACTCTGGATTTTGGACTTTTTCAGCTCCCCACCTTCCCCCTCCAGGACTAGACGGCTTCTTTAAGTCTTGTCGGACTCTTGCCCCTTTGCTCAATAAATCTGGTTTCTTTGTATTCCTACTGCTGTGTGTGGTTGAATTTCGGGTCCTCACAGTCAATCATTGCACCTTCTGTTTAACTCTGGACGGATTTTCCAGCTTTCCAATCGGCCTCCAGTGGGAACGCTGCTCTGTCAAGAGTTCAGACATTCCTGAGACAGTCGGCAGAAACATTCTGCACCAAGACAATCTGATTGGACGGGACACACAAGGATGTCCAGAAACACACACACATGCAGGCTGAGGGTGTAATGCGTGTCAGGCAGGCAGGTGGATGTGACCTGGAGGGAACAGATGAAGGCAGTAAACTCAACTAGAACAAAACCTCAGTTTGACCAACTTCCCTGTATTTACCAACCAGAACCAGATGGAGAACCTGCTGCAGTAGAAGCTGGATAGAGTCGTGTTTCCTTTGTCTTCCATCCACTTCCTTTTATGAGACTTTTTAACCCCTAAACCTCCAGCAGGTCTCCCTGAGGTCTATTTCCTTCACCAGCAGCGGTGGTGTGTAGCTCTGTGGGGTAAATGTGATGGATATTTTACCCTTTAGATGATCTACAGAAGTTTTCCAGGCATTTCTGTCCCGTCCAGGAGGTTTACAATCCAGCCACTAAATGTAGTTTTATTCAGTGATGTAGTGTATTTATACGTCATAAAAAGATCATTATCACTACTATGTTGCTAAGAGACCTATTTATACCTGGAAATGATGTCACTTCCTGTCAAACTTTCCACCAATCAGAGAGCTTAAATTGATGGTAATGTCCAATCAGGAGCAGCCAAAGAGAGTTTACGTTGGAGCTTACGTCAGCCTTCGATACGGTTGACCATCACATCCTACGCGATAGACTGGTTGGTAGATCAGGGTCTGACTTGGATTGGCTCTCTTCTGCTACTTCTCATTACCGATCTCCCCCTTATCGGGTCCATGGTGGTGTGCCACATGGTTCAGTTTTATTGTATTTGTATTTTCTCTCATCACTGCTACGCAGATGATATTCAGTTCTACACCTCGTTCCACCCAAATGAAATGTCCAAACTCCAGTTTGTTAAAGTGCCAGGACTCTGTTAAATCTTTCTTCAGTTAAATCAAAACAAATAAAACACAAATTACCCACAAATTGATTTTTATGCAGTTTTTTTGTTGGTTTTTTTAACAGTGTCAGATTCATTTTGGGTCATTAATGGAAAAAAGTCCCCTCACAAAAACTGTTACAGGAAGTAATCTTCAGATCAACTTCCATCTTAATCAAAGCTTCCAGATATGTAATTATTAAACCATATTAACCCATTAAATGCTAATTTGGTCACATGATGTCACTGATTTTTCTTAAAGAAAAAAAGGTTGTTTCCCATATTAAAAAAATTTAACAAGTATTTGGTCATTTTTTTCAGGACTGAAGTTGATTAAAAAATTTTAGCATTAAAAGTGGAAAACCTTGAACTGGTAATGTGTCCTGTTGATATTTAAGAAAATTTTAAAGAGAAATATATCCTTACAAAAACATCCCATATGGGGAAACACATCCATACTGGTGGCCAATAACTAAGGGAAAAATGTCCTGGTAGGACAGAAAAAGTTCAAAGTTCACGCAGATGAAGTCTTTCATTAACACTGATGTCCCCCATATTTCAGAGATTGTCCTTTCCAGATTTTTCTAGACTTCCTGAATCCTTTTTCTAACATTCTGCTCTGTAGATGCTGAAAAACTGAAGTTCTTTCTAATCTGTCTTTGAGAAAAGTTTGTTAAACTTCTCTCTGATGGACCAAAGTGATGAACCGCATCTCCTTCATGCTGGAAAGACCAAACATTTAGTGAAAGCTGCTTTTATACATAATTGTGGCACCCTCACCGCAGGTTTGCAGTCTCTGGACACTTTAGAAACTTTTGTCTTTATTTGAATCCAGAAAAAAACTTTTACCGTGTTTCTTTCTGTAGCAAATTACAGATAAGTTTATAAATATAAGAAAGTTGGTCAGCAAAGGCAGTGACAGTTATTTTGTTGTGTTTGCGACTCGGTGGATGCTTTTATGTTTTCTGTGTTCTGTGTTTTATTGTGAAGCACTTTGGGATTTTTTATTCTTCAAAGGTGTTAAATACAAAAAAATGTACGTTAGTTTATATATCACTGAGTAGTAAAACGGTAATACACACTAAAACTCAGTTTCCTACGCTTTAATCATGTTTGCATGCAAGTAATACTAGGTTAATTAGTTCAGGCTGGCTGTCGTATGGTGCAGGCAGTTTTTTGTACAGCAGAGTGAAATCTTGGAGGTTCAGTAACGGAAAAACTGGCTCTAGTTTTTATCTGTTTTATAGTGGAAAATTTAAGTTCAAGCTCTGTGCAAATGTCTAAAAACAAAAGTCATTGAACTGTTAACAAGATGTGTCTGCTGATGTTTCTCTTATTTCAAATAGCACTTCAGTACGCCACATGCACATCAGTGCATATTAAACCTTTGAAGCCCAACCCCACCCAAAATGGGAAAAATGTAACTTTTTTAATGTGAAGTCTTTAATTAATATAAGGCATTAATGTATTATTGTTATATCCACAAGGGGGCAGTAGACAAGCATCAGATTGTTTGGGGATGGGGGGGCATCTTCATAAGGACTGAGACATGACAGACATCACCTGCTATAAAAACTAATAAAACAGAACCGTGATGTTTATTTTATACTGTTTCTCAAAGTTTAGAGCCTAATGGTCATAAAACCAGACTGAAAATGTATTTTGGGTCAAACATGAATGTTTAGAAATAATATAGTTGCTGCAGGTGATCAACTGTTAGCATGGTGTTAGCATGGTGTTAGCATGGGGTTAGCATGGTGTTAGCATGGGGTTAGCATGGTGTTAGCATGGTGTTAGCATGGGGTTAGAATGGTGTTAGCATGGTGTTAGCATGGGGTTAGCATGGGGTTAGCATGGTGTTAGCATGGTGTTAGCATTGTGTTAGCATGGGGTTAGCATGGTGTTAGCATGGTGTTAGCATGGGGTTAGCATGGTGTTAGCATGGGGTTAGCATGGTGTTAGCATTGTGTTAGCATGGGGTTAGCATGGTGTTAGCATTGTGTTAGCATGGGGTTAGCATGGGGTTAGCATGGTGTTAGCATGGTGTTAGCATTGTGTTAGCATTGTGTTAGCATGGTGTTAGCATGGTGTTAGCATGATGTTAGCATGGTGTTAGCATTGTGTTAGCATGGGTTAGCATGGTGTTAGCATGGGGTTAGCATGGTGTTAGCATTGTGTTAGCATGGGGTTAGCATGGTGTTAGCATTGTGTTAGCATGGGGTTAGCATGGGGTTTGCATGGTGTTAGCATGGTGTTAGCATGGGGTTAAACATTAATCCTCAGTTTTACTGTAATTTCCTCAGAAACAGTAACAGACTCGACTTCTTAGGACCCATTCTCTGGGTCTCTAGGTCTCTGGGTCTCTAGGTCTCTGGGTCTCTGGGTATCTAGGTCTCTGGGTCTCTGGGTGTCTAGGTCTCTGGGTCTTTGGGTCTCTGGGTCTCTGGGTCTTTGGGTCTCTAGGTCTCTGGGTCTCTAGGTATCTGGGTCTCTGGGTCTCTAGGTCTCTAGGTCTCTGGGTTTCTGGGTCTCTAGGTCTCTGGGTCTCTGGGTCTCTAGGTATCTGGGTCTCTGGGTCTCTGGGTCTCTAGGTCTCTAGGTGTCTGGGTATCTGGGTCTCTAGGTCTCTGGGTCTCTGGGTCTCTAGGTCTCTGGGTCTCTGGGTCTCTAGGTATCTGGGTCTCTGGGTCTCTAGGTCTCTAGGTGTCTGGGTCTCTAGGTCTCTAGGTGTCTGGGTCTCTAGGTCTCTGGGTCTCTGGGTCTCTAGGTCTCTAGGTCTCTGGGTCTCTAGGTATCTGGGTCTCTAGGTCTCTAGGTGTCTGGGTCTCTGGGTCTCTAGGTCTCTAGGTATCTGGGTCTCTGGGTCTCTAGGATTCTAGGTCTCTGGGTCTCTGGGTCTCTAGGTATCTAGGTATCTAGGTCTCTGGGTCTCTAGGTCTCTAGGTGTCTGAGTCTCTGGGTCTCTGGACACCAAGAATATGAAGATGAAGCTGATGGCCACACAGTAGCTTCCTGAACATGTGAACAGGGATTTAAGCGTTGAAATGTGTGTGTGTGCTAAGACAGAACCTGGACACGTTGGCGTTGTCTCGGATGCGGGTGTGGCAGAGCATGTTGGGGGTCCGTTGGGACACCAGGACTCTGATCTGGTCCACGGAGCTGCTGAGCTTCAGGTAGCCCAGGTAGAGGCCAGGGGCCAGGTGGTGGTTGCTGCGCCGCTGGTATGCCAGAATGTCCTGCAGACCAAGACCAGAACCAAAACCAGGACCAAGTTCAGCTATTCAGAGATGTAACTCGGGAGTCAAAGGTATGGCCCGGGGGCCAAAACTGGCCAATCAGATGTTCTAACTGGTCCTCAAAATGAAAAACATAAAAGAGTTTTAGCAAAATTATAAAAAAAAAAGCAACAAACATTTCTATAGAAGTTTTATGTTCTCAGTTTAAAAGTAAAACGTGTCCAGGTCAGGAGGAGAACCTATTCAGCTTTCTGACTTCAGTTTGTACGACGAGGCGAGCCAGTTCAGCCAGTCCAGATTACCACACATGTGGAAATGGACATGTATGTACATTTAAAATAACTTCTAGGAAAAGTTTCTCTGATCACGTGGAAACTGGATACACCTGGAATTAAACGCTGGTTTATACATCAATGCTGGTCTGGGAGCTGTTACATACTTGTAAAATAAATTTACATAATAAAATAAAAATAAATACTTATTAATAAATAAAAATTCATTCATCATCTGTACCGCTTACATTACGGGTTGCATGTAAGCTGGAGCCTATCCCATCAGGTGAGAGGCAGGTACACCTGGACAGACTACACCTGGACAGAATACACCTGGAGAGACACACCGGCTCAGACACCGCCGGGTCAAACTAGGTCAGCGTCAGGGACTGAGGAACCAGGGTACCATGGTGAGAAATGGGCTACTGGAACACTAACCAGACGCCACTGGACACGAGATGTGAACCCTGTTGGATGATACTATAGTAACCATGGTGGGCGGGGCTACATGGAGACAATGTGGGAAATATGGATACTTCCATACCCACATTCTACACTGACACAGAAACAACTCGTAGCTCAGTCCAACATCCACAAACACCAGCTGCTATCACAGTTAGAGATTGAGGAGATACAACACGCTAATGCTACACCAAGGTAGAACCAGGACAGTAGGTCAGAAGGTGGAGCCAGGACTGTAGGTCAGTAGGTGGAGCCAGGAAATGGTTAGAAGGTAGAGACAGGACGGTAAGTCAGGAGGTGGAGCCAAGACGGTAGGTCAGAAGGTGGAGACAGGACGGTAGGTCAGGAGGTGGAGCCAAGACGGTAGGTCAGAAGGTGGAGACAGGACGGTAGGTCAGGAGGTGGAGCCAAGACGGTAGATCAGATGGTGGAGACTGGAAGGTAGATCAGATGGTGGAGTCAGGACGGTAGATCAGATGGTGGAGACTGGAAGGTAGATCAGATGGTGGAGTCAGGACGGTAGATCAGATGGTGGAGTCAGGACGGTAGATCAGATGGTGGAGTCAGGACGGTAGATCAGATGGTGGAGTCAGGAAGGTAGATCAGATGGTGGAGTCAGGAAGGTAGATCAGATGGTGGAGTCAGGACGGTAGATCAGATGGTGGAGTCAGGACGGTAGATCAGATGGTGGAGTCAGGACGGTAGATCAGATGGTGGAGTCAGGAAGGTAGATCAGATGGTGGAGTCAGGACGGTAGATCAGATGGTGGAGTCAGGACGGTAGATCAGATGGTGGAGTCAGGACGGTAGATCAGATGGTGGAGTCAGGAAGGTAGATCAGATGGTGGAGTCAGGACGGTAGATCAGATGGTGGAGTCAGGACGGTAGATCAGATGGTGGAGTCAGGACGGTAGATTCCTTGGGTACCAGCCCCCAGTGATGAATGAGATGAATGAGAGAGCAACTGACCTGAGGGATGAGATCGTGGCTAAGATGAGAGCCTGTCAACCCGACACCGACTAGAAGAATGAGAGAAGAAGCACCAGAAAGTCTTCTAGCTGATGTGAATGCAGCACTAAGGACAATCCCTACTGCGACCATCAAGGTGGTCCAGACAGAGGGCATCACTGATCCACACCACCAGGATCTACAGCAGGGACATGGGAATGTCATTTGGACTGGAGAAATGTGGCCGAATGGTAACAAAGAGAGGGAAGGTGGTCCATAGAGAGGACGCTGCACTCCCAGAGGGCAGAATAACAGATGTTGAGGAGACCTACAAGTAAAACAGCAACCATGAAGAACCACAAGGAAACATATCTGCAACGAGTAAGTCCTGAGAAGTCAGCTCAATGTAAAGAACAAGATCTGGAAAAATTCCAGCGATGCCCTGTCAGGGATCAAACACCCTGCTGGGATAATAAGCTGGCCAAAAGAGGAAGTTCAGACCACAGATGTTAAAACATGGAAGATGTTCACCATGCATGGAGGTTCCACCCCAGGTCCAAAGTTCAGAGGCTACACAATAAGCTCAAAGAGGGAGGCTGAGGACTAGTGAGCATCAGGGCCGCTATCCAAGATAAAACATCCGAACCCCATGAAAAATAAAACAGGAAGATGGACCCAAGTGATGAAGCACTGAGTGTCTCAGACGGTGGAACCTGGAGGAGAACGAAGTGGAGGAACGATCATGGGAGGAAAGTTTGGTGTACCAGATAAGACTGGTCTCATTAGTGGTGGATGAGGTCGTATAAGGCGGGACGTGAAGCTACCAGCAGGAAGAAAGTTTCCTTTCCTTTAGCTGTCATGGAGGAGGGTTCATCCAGCTCTTTACGTGAGGCGTTCAGGGCCACCTGATTTGGTAAACTCCAGACAGAAGCACGAATATGTTTGGTAGAAAATCAGCCCATTAATAAGAATCTGATCCAGTAAAACCTGATGAACTGGTATCTGTATGTTACTGCAACAGGTCACATGACATCCCTCCACAGGTATGAACAGGTGTAAATCCGCCCTTCCTCACCTGTATGGTGATGATGAGGATGTCCAGGGCATAGGGCTCCTCAGGTGTGGAGAGAGATTTCTTCTGACTCTGCAGTTTGGTCACCTGCATCCACTTCCCGCTGAACAGCGAATGCTGGCTCTCCGTGTCGCGGATCGTCACCAGCAGCACGTTGCCATGGCGATCCTTGATGGGTTCGTAGTGGACCCGACCCAGATTGTGGGTCCCCAGGAGGTTCTGCAGGTGGAACAGGACAAGCTGAAATAAATCCAAGAACAAGGACACAAAGCGAGCTGGTAGAGAAGCGGGTCTGACCTGCAGCTGGCCCGTGGCGGTGAGCATCTTGTGTCTGGCCTGCAGGGTGGACGAGGACGACATGGACACGGACATGCTCTGTCTCAGCCACCGGACATCCTCCCACATACAGGACAGCTGCAGAAACACACACACACACACAAAACAAACAGTGTTTACTGCAGACGGAGGGGCTTGATGAAGGAAAACCCCAGAACGACATGTCACCCCACGTCCAAGATTTCTAATTCTTCCTAAAACATTTCGCTGTTGTTCGCTATCGAGGACGGCAGCTACATTTGTCTCTGTCATGTTTTTGTTTTCCATGTCCTCCTGCGTCTGTTTGAGAAAAAAGTCCTCACACTTTGAAGATCCGGCGTCTGTGGTGTAGAATCCGTGACGGGAGTAAACCGAGTTCCTAACGGCGTTACTTTTCCAGTAATGAGTAATTAACTAATTTCTCTTTCCATCGTTACACTGCCGTTACTGTTATGTAACTTTACTGAAGGCGCGTTAATGTTTGAGGGCATTGCACTGCCAGAGTAACGGGGTAGGTACTTCTACAAGAGGTTAATTACTTTTATAATGCTGTAACTCTACAATGATTAATTACTTTTTAAAAGTAACATGCCCACAGTACACACAGTGTAGATGTGTGAATCACCAGAAGATTCAGAGAATTAGTAGGAATCTCTGTATGCATGGGACAAGGCTGGATGCTGGTGATCTTCTCCATTAAAAGCAGACATGATTCTCTACTGGAAACCACTGCATGGACTCAGGAAGACTTCCAGAAACCACTGTCTGTGAACACAGTTCACCCTGAAACCCACAAATGCAGGTTAAAGCTCCATCATGCAGAGAAGAAGCCAGATGTGAACAGGATCCAGAACCAGCTTCTTCCATCTTCTCTGGACCAAAGCTCATTTAAAACGGTCTGAGGCAAAGTGGAAACCTGGATGAAGATGTGAACTAGTTTGTGGAAAGCATGGGCGGCGTGTCCTGCAGACTAAAGAGGAGAGGGAGCATCCAGCTTGTTATCAGTGGACAGGTGGAAAGCTGCATCTCTGATGGGATGGGGCTGCATTAGTGCCTATGGGGTGGGCAGCTTCCACATCTGTGAAGCTCCATCAATGCTGAAAAGTACATGGAGGTTTTAGAGCAACATCTGGGAAAAACATGAACTGGACTGATGTGTTCTGGTCTGACGTGAACTGGTCTGACGTGGTCTGGCCTGACGTGAACTGGTCTGACGTGAACTGGTCTCACGTAGTCTGGCCTGACGTGAACTGGTCTGACGTGATCTGGCCTGATGTGATCTGGTCTGACGTGTTTTGGTCTGACGTGAACTGGTCTGACTTGATCTGGTCTGACGTGAACTGGTCTGACGTGTTCTGGTCTGACGTGAACTGGTCTGACGTGATCTGGTCTGACGTGTTCTGGTCTGACGTGAACTGGCCTGACGTGAACTGGTCTGACGTGAACTGGCCTGACGTGAACTGGTCTGACGTGGTCTGGCCTGACGTGAACTGGTCTGACGTGATCTGGTCTGACGTGATCTGGTCTGACGTGAACTGGTCTGACGTGGTCTGGCCTGACGTGAACTGGTCTGACGTGATCTGGTCTGACGTGAACTGGTCTCACGTAGTCTGGCCTGACGTGAACTGGTCTGACGTGATCTGGCCTGATGTGATCTGGTCTGACGTGTTTTGGTCTGACGTGAACTGGTCTGACTTGATCTGGTCTGACGTGAACTGGTCTGACGTGAACTGGTCTGACGTGATCTGGTCTGACGTGTTCTGGTCTGACGTGAACTGGCCTGACGTGAACTGGTCTGACGTGGTCTGGCCTGACGTGAACTGGTCTGACGTGATCTGGTCTGACGTGATCTGGTCTGACGTGAACTGGTCTGACGTGATCTGGTCTGACGTGAACTGGTCTGACGTGAACTGGACTGATGTGTTCTGGTCTGACGTGAACTGGACTGATGTGAACTGGTCTGACGTGAACTGGACTGATGTGAACTGGACTGACGTGAACTGGACTGATGTGAACTGGTCTGACGTGAACTGGACTGATGTGAACTGGTCTGACGTGAACTGGTCTGACGTGAACTGGTCTGACGTGAACTGGACTGATGTGAACTGGACTGATGTGAACTGGCCTGACGTGAACTGGTCTGACGTGATCTGGTCTGATGTGAACTGGTCTCACGTAGTCTGGCCTGACGTGATCTGGTCTGACGTGTTCTGGTCTGACGTGAACTGGCCTGACGTGATCTGGTCTGACGTGATCTGGTCTGACGTGAACTGGTCTGACGTGAACTGGACTGATGTGAACTGGTCTGACATGAACTGGTCTGACGTGAACTGGACTGAAGTGTTCTGGTCTGACGTGAACTGGTCTGACGTGAACTGGACTGATGTGTTCTGGTCTGACGTGAACTGGACTGATGTGAACTGGTCTGACGTGAACTGGACTGATGTGAACTGGTCTGACGTGAACTGGTCTGACGTGAACTGGACTGATGTGTTCTAGTCTGACGTGAACTGGACTGATGTGAACTGGTCTGACGTGAACAGGACTGATGTGAACTGGTCTGACGTGAACTGGTCTGACGTGAACTGGACTGACGTGAACTGGACTGATGTGTTCTGGTCTGACGTGAACTGGACTGACGTGAACTGGTCTGACGTGAACTGGTCTGACGTGAACTGGACTGACGTGAACTGGACTGATGTGTTCTGGTCTGACGTGAACTGGACTGACGTGAACTGGACTGACGTGAACTGGTCTGACGTGAACTGGACTGATGTGAACTGGTCTGACGTGAACTGGTCTGACGTGAACTGGACTGATGTGTTCTGGTCTGACGTGAACTGGACTGATGTGAACTGGTCTGACGTGAACTGGACTGATGTGAACTGGACTGATGTGTTCTGGTCTGACGTGAACTGGACTGATGTGAACTGGACTGACGTGAACTGGACTGATGTGTTCTGGTCTGACGTGAACTGGACTGATGTGAACTGGACTGATGTGTTCTGGTCTGACGTGATCTGGTCTGACGTGAACTGGTCTGACGTGAACTGGACTGATGTGAACTGGACTGATGTGAACTGGCCTGACGTGATCTGGTCTGACGTGAACTGGACTGATGTGAACTGGACTGACGTGAACTGGACTGATGTGTTCTGGTCTGACGTGAACTGGACTGATGTGAACTGGACTGATGTGTTCTGGTCTGACGTGATCTGGTCTGACGTGAACTGGACTGATGTGAACTGGACTGACGTGAACTGGACTGATGTGTTCTGGTCTGACGTGAACTGGACTGATGTGAACTGGACTGATGTGTTCTGGTCTGACGTGAACTGGACTGATGTGAACTGGACTGACGTGAACTGGACTGATGTGTTCTGGTCTGACGTGAACTGGACTGACGTGAACTGGACTGATGTGAACTGGCCTGATGTGATCTGGTCTGACGTGAACTGGACTGATGTGAACTGGACTGATGTGAATTGGCCTGACGTGATCTGGTCTGACGTGAACTGGACTGATGTGAACTGGTCTGACGTGAACTGGACTGATGTGTTCTGGTCTGACGTGAACTGGACTGACGTGAACTGGACTGATGTGTTCTGGTCTGACGTGAACTGGACTGATGTGTTCTGGTCTGACGTGAACTGGACTGACGTGAACTGGACTGATGTGAACTGGTCTGAGGTGAACTGGACTGATGTGTTCTGGTCTGACGTGAACTGGACTGACGTGAACTGGACTGATGTGAACTGGCCTGACGTGATCTGGTCTGACGTGACTGGACTGATGTGAACTGGACTGATGTGAACTGGTCTGACGTGATCTGGTCTGACGTGAACTGGACTGATGTGAACTGGCCTGACGTGATCTGGTCTGACGTGAACTGGACTGATGTGAACTGGACTGAAGTGAACTGGACTGATGTGAACTGGACTGTGCAGCGTGACCAGAAGGGGGCAGCATAGTCTCTGCTGCTGTAATTCAGTACGAGTAGTTTCTCTACCTGGAAACTAACCTGGGAGGAAGAAACACAGCCAAACACCAAAGCTCATGTGAGCGTTTGGGTGAACTTCGAAACTCCTCCAAGACCCAAGAAGATCATGAATGATCAAGATGTTTTTGGTAACTTAAACTCCAGAGAGGCGCTGATTAGGAAACATCAACACACCAACGTCACGCTCTGTTTTTCTCATGTAGCATCGTTAGCAGAAACATATAAACTACCGGCTAAAAATACCAGTTTCTGTTTTTAAAATAGTGAATGTACGGTGGCCGTATGGGCCAAAATACTTCCACACATATTTGTTTTAATGCGTGCTGTCTTCTTCTATGGTGCTTTTAAGGCGCTACTGATCCCAAACGGAGCTCCAGCTCCTATAAAGCTGCAGCTTTAAAGCTTCACAGTTGTTTGTCCTTTCAGAGACACCGTAGTAAAATGGGTGGCAGCTGGTGTGTATGTGGAGTCACGGTGAGCAACAGGAACAGATTTTAATGACAGATTTAAATTTTCTCTTGTGGTTTTGTCGCCCGCTGCAGCTTTATTTACAGAAAAGTGGCGACTACAGTAACTTCTCAGATTTAAAAAATTATTCACCACAAATCTGCAATAAAGAAAATGTTCTATTGTAAAGATATTTATTTATTTTTACATTTTATTCTTAAATTCACACATTATTTAATATTTTTATGTTAAAATCAATAAAAAATAAATCAGATTTTACCGTTATTTTAACGCTACTCTGAGCGAAGCATCCCACCTCGGATTATTTTTTGATTGTTGACATCTTCTCTTTCCAGAAGTCGTCAGAGCTGCAGAGAACGAGTAAGGTGAACGTTTCTGGAGTTGCAGGGTCATGTGACCTACCTTGGTGAACCAGAGGAAGTCCTGCATGAGGGAGCTGCTGTAGGAGTCGTCCACCTCCACGATGGGGATCTGGTCCTCAGCCGTCACCAGTAAACTGTCCCTGTGGTAGAAGACGGCGGCCAGGTAGATCCCCCTGCACACAGGGAGGAGGACTTAAGGAGAGGAGGACATACGAAGCTCAGCATCTTCATCCTCAACCTCACACTGCAAACCTTTTCAGTGTCTTCACAAACTTGTTGGAGGAGTCGAAGAGGTGTTTGAGGCTTCTGGAGACGGACTGCTTCCTGCTGGGGTTCTGCAGCTTGGACGTGTCTGTAGACCAGAAGGAGACAGAGGAACCATCAGCTGGATTCAGACAGGACCAGGACACCTGATGAGAGGCGGCTGGAAGGTGGTCCAGGTCTGACGGGGTCAGTGGGGTCGGCTCAGTCAGACTGAACGCCGTCTATCTTCCCCCCGGCCGTCCGTGGCGATGCCAATCTCCGGACCGCAGCGCCGCTTTGGACTCCGGCTAATTACGCCTCACATAATTACCGTTCTGCCCGGCGGCTCGGCTGCAGACGCCCGTTCAGGGCCGCCGCAGAGATACACGATGGAGGACGGGAGGAGACGTGCAGGGAAACAGAGCGTCTGCATGCATTTCATCTGAGACTTCAAACGCCAGATCTCTCCTGGGATCAGAGAGATTATCTACATAATTACAAGAATAATAAAGCCTTTGATTACAGGAAGAGCCGGCAGAAACAGATCTCTGAGGACAGGTTACAGGTTTCCCTTTAGTCCAACAGACCAGAACTGCAGCAGCTTAAAGTGGATTTTACAAATATTTTCAGCCTGAAAACATGAAGTCTACACAGTGGAACTGTGGAACCTACCGTGTCCTCCCCTTTATGATAATGGATCAGATTTATGGGGGTGATGTTTTTATTAAGGCACCAAAGCGCTTTAAACTGCATCCATTATTCATTTACACACACATTTACACACAGATGGCGGAACCCATCACCACCTTCCCGACCCATCAGGAGCAGGTCTTGGGGGACACCTCGACATGAGCGCTCCGGCTGGGGATCGAACCGGCAGGACGACCACTCCACCCACTGAGCCATGCCGCCCCCTTTATGACCACAGTGGAGCATCTTCTGATGCTACTTCCAGCAGGATAATGCACCATGTCACAAAGCTCAGATCATCTCCACCTGCTTTCTAGAACATGACGATGAGTTCACTGGACTCCAACGGCCTCCACAGCCACCAGATCTCAGTCCCGTAGAGCAGCTTTGGTAAAAGGACGGTCCAGAAAGAAACCTGGAGACATGAGCTGCAAAACAAGCGACTTTTTAAACTAAATCATGAATAAGATAAAAGATGTTGTGATTAAAACAGGTTGCTGATTCCTGGTGGGAAACCAGATGTGTGTTTTTATTCTAACTCCACGTCGTCAGGCTGCAACACGGCGCTGCAGCGCAGCCTGAACAGCAGCAGCGTTGTGCAGAAAAGGCTGCGCTTGTTCTTCCAGAGGCAGGTTGAGGCGTGAAACAGTCGCTGTGTGTCTGCAGCGCTGGAGGCTAACTGCAGCTGACAAGTGGATAATATGACAGCAGCTCGCCGGCCTACTGTGCAGCGCCGCCGTCACGCTGGATAAATAAAGAAATGAGTTCAGGATGGAGGTGATTAATGAGGCCACCACCTGAACAGAAAGCTCCGAGCAAACACGTTCTTCATCCCTGAAATTTATGTTTAATAGAAAGTTCCACACTGACACCAACAGACCAGCTTCGTTTCTCATGAAAAATAAGAAAAGACGAAACATTGACTGAGTTTGTGTTAATGAAGAATTTAAAACGATGGAAACAACGCAGGGACTCAACACGTCTATATTCCAGATGAAGATCTTTATTCATACAAAGTGGGAGAGGATCATGAAACCGTGGAGGTCTGTACTTTAGGTTCAGTAGTGGGCGTGGCCTCCATGTGAACCTGGTTCATCCATGACGACCACAGGAGTCGATCTACCAGTCCTGGTGGTCTCTGGAAACGGCCAATCAGGTTGTAAGGTGTTGGGGTGTGAACACAGGTTCTACTAGAGGACAACGGTCCTCGTACCAGCTCATGGAGTCTGTTTCTGACAGTCTGAGCAGAAACATGAACATTAGTG